>NW_025746781.1:0-15000 GCF_021184085.1 Oncorhynchus gorbuscha
TCTCCTCCTCCCTCTCTGTCTCTGTCCTCTCCTCCTCCCTCTGTCCTGTCCTCCTCCCTCTGTCCTCCCCCCCTCTGTCCTGTCCTCTCCTCCTCCCTCTGTCCTGTCCCTCCTCCCTCTGTCCTCCTCCTCCCTCTGTCCTCCCCTCCTCCCTCTGTCCTCTCCTCCTCCCTCTGTCCTCTCCTCCTCCCTCTGTCCTGTCCTCCCCTCTGTCCTGTCCTCCCCTCTGTCCTAGCCTCCCTTCGACGGTGAGGACGAGGATGAGTTGTTCCAGTCCATCATGGAGCATCACGTCTCCTACCCCAAGTCTATGTCCAAGGAAGCTGTCGCCATCTGCAAAGGGGTGAGGGGGAAAACACACCTCCTAATAACTTAATTGATTGTTTGTCTTCCGTGTCACTGCAATTTAGAGAGAGAGAGAGAGACACATAGAGAGAGAGAGAGAGAGAGAGAGGAGGAGAGAGAGAGAGAGAGAGAGAGAGAGAGAGAGAGAGAGAGAGAGAGGAGAGAGAGAGAGAGAGAGAGAGAGAGAGAGAGAGAGAGAGAGAGAGAGAGAGAGAGAGAGAGAGAGAGAGAGGAGGTTGGAGTGAGAGAGAGAGGAGGAAGTTGGAGACAGAGAGAGGAGGTTGGAGAGAGTGGGAGGAGGTTGGAGAGGGAGAGGAGGGGGAGATTGGGGGAGGGAGAGGGGAGGAAATGAGGGGGAGGAGGTTGGATAATGAAATGCAGTATGTCTCCTCTCCTCTGTCCTTCTGCAGTGTTCATTCTGAAGAGGAGCTTTTCTCTGTCAGTCTTCCTTATACTCTGTTTATCCATCCTCTAAACACACACACACACACACACACACACACACACACACACACACACACACACACACACACACACACACACACACACACACACACACACACACACACACACACACACACACACACACACACACACACACACACACAGCTCAGTTATCCAGCAAAGCAGAGTCCATCCCTCTCTATCAAACCTCAGTCTCGTCCTCGACCGTTACCCTTCAGTAACCACTTCCATCACACACACACACACACACCACACACACACACACACACACACACACACACACACACACACACACACACACACACACACACACACACACACACACACACACACACACACACACACACACACACAGGGGGATTGAAGAGGATATAAAATAGAAGCCCTCATTTCATTGATAATCCAGTGGGGGCTCTCAGAACATAAAGGGGAGGAAATGTCAGAGAGGTTTAGCGCCAGCCAGACGTGATGCTATCTTCCCTCTCCTCTCCTCCCTCCTCTCTCTCTCTCCCTCTCCTCCTCTCCTCTCTCTCTCCTCTCCTCTCCCTCTCTCCTCTCCCTCCCTCTCCTCTCCTCCTCTTCCCTACCCTTCTACCACTCTCCTCCTCTCCCCTCCCCTAAACTCCTCCCTCGCCCCTATCTCCCTCTCTCTCCCCTTATTTCCCTCTCTCTCCCCTTATTTCCCTCCCCCTCCCCCTATCTCCCTCTCTCTCCTCCTACCTCCCTATCTCCTTCTCCCTCATCCTATCCCCCTCTCTATCCTCTTATCTGCTATCTCCCTCTCTCTCCCCTTATTCCCCTCCCCCTATCTCCCTCTCTCTCCTCCTACCTCCCTATCTCCTTCTCCCTCATCCTATCCCCCTCTCTATCCTCTTATCTGCTATCTCCCTCTCTGTCCCCTTATTCCCCTCCCCCTATCTCCCTCTCTCTCCTCCTACCTCCCTATCTCCTTCTCCCTCATCCTATCCCCTCTCTATCCTCTTATCTGCTATCTCCCTCTCTCTCCCCTTATTCCCCTCCCCCTATCTCCCACTCTCTCCTCCTACCTCCCTATCTCCTTCTCCCTCATCCTATCCCCCTCTCTATCCTCTTATCTGCTATCTCCCTCTCTGTCCCCTTATTCCCCTCCCCCTATCTCCCTCTCTCTCCTCCTACCTCCCTATCTCCTTCTCCCTCATCCTATCCCCCTCTCTATCCTCTTATCTGCTATCTCCCTCTCTCTCCCCTTATTCCCCTCCCCCTATCTCCCTCTCTCCTCCTACCTCCCTATCTCCTTCTCCCTCATCCTATCCCCCTCTCTATCCTCTTATCTGCTATCTCCCTCTCTCCCCCTATCTCCTATCTCTCACACTCGTTATCTATCCATCTGGTTCCATGTAAAGTACTGTGTTATCTGTCCATCTGGTTCTATGTAAAGTACTGTGTTATCTGGTTCTATGTAAAGTACTGTGTTATCTGGTTCTATGTAAAGTACTGTGTTATCTGGTTCTATGTAAAGTACTGTGTTATCTGTCCATTTGGTTCTACGTAAAGTACTGTGTTATCTGGTTCTATGTAAAGTACTGTGTTATCTGGTTCTATGTAAGTACTGTGTTATCTGGTTCTATGTAAAGTACTGTGTTATCTGTCCACCTGGTTCTATGTAAAGTACTGTGTTATCTGGTTCTATGTAAAGTACTGTGTTATCTGGTTCTATGTAAAGTACTGTGTTATCTGGTTCTATGTAAAGTACTGTGTTATCTGGTTCTATGTAAAGTACTGTGTTATCTGGTTCTATGTAAAGTACTGTGTTATCTGGTTCTATGTATAGTACTGTGTTATCTGGTTCTATGTAAAGTACTGTGTTATCTGGTTCTATGTAAAGTACTGTGTTATCTGGTTCTATGTAAAGTACTGTGTTATCTGGTTCTATGTAAAGTACTGTGTTATCTGGTTCTATGTAAAGTACTGTGTTATCTGGTTCTATTTAAAGTACTGTGTTATCTGGTTCTATTTAAAGTACTGTGTTATCTGGTTCTATTTAAAGTACTGTGTTATCTGTCCATCTGGTTCTATTTAAAGTACTGTGTTATCTGGTTCTATGTATAAAGTACTGTGTTATCTGGTTCTATGTAAAGTACTGTGTTATCTGTCCATCTGGTTCTATTTAAAGTACTGTGTTATCTGGTTCTATGTAAAGTACTGTGTTATCTGTCCATCTGGTTCTATGTAAAGTACTGTGTTATCTGGTTCTATTTAAAGTACTGTGTTATCTGGTTCTATGTAAAGTACTGTGTTATCTGGTTCTATGTAAAGTACTGTGTTATCTGGTTCTATGTAAAGTACTGTGTTATCTGGTTCTATGTAAAGTACTGTGTTATCTGTCCATCTGGTTCTATTTAAAGTACTGTGTTATCTGGTTCTATGTAAAGTACTGTGTTATCTGTCCATCTGGTTCTATGTAAAGTACTGTGTTATCTGTCCATCTGGTTCTATGTAAAGTACTGTGTTATCTGGTTCTATGTAAAGTACTGTGTTATCTGGTTCTATGTAAAGTACTGTGTTATCTGGTTCCATGTAAAGTACTGTGTTATCTGTCCATCTGGTTCTATGTAAAGTACTGTGTTATCTGGTTCCATGTAAAGTACTGTGTTATCTGGTTCTATGTAAAGTACTGTGTTATCTAGTTCTATGTAAAGTACTGTGTTATCTAGTTCTATGTAAAGTACTGTGTTATCTGGTTCTATGTAAAGTACTGTGTTATCTGTCCATCTGGTTCTATTTAAAGTACTGTGTTATCTGTCCATCTGGTTCTATTTAAAGTACTGTGTTATCTGGTTCTATGTAAAGTACTGTGTTATCTGTCCATTTGGTTCTATTTAAAGTACTGTGTTATCTGTCCATCTGGTTCTATTTAAAGTACTGTGTTATCTGGTTCTATTTAAAGTACTGTGTTATCTGGTTCTATGTAAAGTACTGTGTTATCTGGTTCTATTTAAAGTACTGTGTTATCTGGTTCTATTTAAAGTACTGTGTTATCTGGTTCTATGTAAAGTACTGTGTTATCTGGTTCTATGTAAAGTACTGTGTTATCTGGTTCTATTTGTGTTATCTGTTCTATTTAAAGTACTTATCTGGTTCTATTTAAAGTACTGTGTTATCTGGTTCTATGTAAAGTACTGTGTTATCTGGTTCTATGTAAAGTGTCCCTATGGAACCTCTAACCCCCTCCCTGTCCCTATGGAGCCTCTAACCTCTAACCCCCTCCCTATCCCTAGTTGATGACCAAGCACCCTGGGAAGCGTCTGGGCTGTGGTCCGGAGGGGGAGCGAGACATCAGGGACCACGGGTTCTTCCGCTATATGGACTGGGACAAAGTGGAGAACAAGGAAGTACAACCGCCATTCAAACCCAAAGCTGTGAGTCCACCCCCCCCCCCTTGGCTCTCTCTATGGAGCCTCTAACCCCCCTTCTCTCTCTATGGAGCCTCTAACCCACCCCCTGTCTCTCTCTATGGAGACTCTAACCCCCCGTCTCTCTCTATGGAGCCTCTAATCCCCCTTCTCTCTCCATGGAGACTCTAACCCCCCCCCCCCTGTCTCTCTCTGTGGAGCCTCTAAACCCCTCCCTGTATCTCTCTATGGAGCCTCTAACCCCCCCCGTCTCTCTATATGGAGCCTCTAACCCACCCCCTGTCTCTCTCTATGGAGACTCTAAACCCCCATAGAGGCGGTGATGGTGATGATATTGGTGATGATGGTAGTGGTGATGATGGTGGTGGTGATGGTGGTGATGATGATGTTGGTGGTGATGGTGATGATATTGGTGATGATGGTAGTGGTGATGATGGTGGTGATGATGATGGTGGTGATGGTGGTGATGATGATGTTGGTGGTGATGGTGATGATATTGGTGATGATGGTAGTGGTGATGATGGTGGTGATGATGATGGTGATGGTGATGATATTGGTGATGATGGTAGTGGTGATGATGGTGGTGATGGTGGTGATGATATTGGTGATGATGGTGGTGGTGGTGATGATGATGGTGGTGGTGGTGGTGATGGTGATGGTGATGATGGTGATGGTGATGATGATGATGGTGATGATGGTGATGGTGATGATGATGGTGGTGATGATGGTGATGATGATGGTGATGATGGTGATGATGATGATGGTGGTGGTGGTGGTGGTGGTGGTGATGGTGATGGTGGTGGTGATGATGGTGATGGTGGTGATGATGATGATGATGATGATTATGATGATGGTGGTGGTGGTGGTGATGGTGATGGTGGTGATGATGATGAAAGTGATGATGATGGTGATGGTGGTGGTGATGATGGTGGTGATGGTGATGATGATGATGGTGGTGATGATGGTGATGGTGATGGTGATGATGGTGGTGGTGATGATGATGATGGTGGTGGTGATGATGGTGATGATGATGATGGTGATGACGGTGGTGATGGTGATGGTGATGATGGTGATGATGATGATGGTGATGATGGTGGTGGTGATGGTGGTGATGATGCTGGTGGTGGTGATGATGATGGTGGTGGTGATGGTGATGATGATGATGGTGGTGGTGATGATGATGGTGGTGGTGGTGATGATGATGATGGTGGTGATGATGATGATGGTGATGGTGGTGATGGTGGTGGTGATGGTGATGATGGTGGTGATGATGATGGTGGTGGTGATGATGATGATGTTGGTGATGATGATGATGGTGATGGTGGTGATGATGGTGATGGTGGTGATGATGATGATGGTGGTGGTGATGATGGTGATGATGGTGGTGATGGTGGTGGTGATGGTGATGATGGTGGTGGTGATGACTGTGGTGATGATGATGGTGGTGGTGATGATGATGATGTTGGTGATGGTGATGATGTTGGTGATGATGATGGTGATGGTGATGATGGTAGTGATGGTGGTGGTGATGGTGATGATGGTGGTGGTGATGACTGTGGTGATGATGATGGTGGTGGTGATGATGCTGGTGGTGGTGGTGGTGATGATGGTGATGATGGTGGTGATGGTGGTGGTGATGGTGATGATGGTGGTGGTGATGACTGTGGTGATGATGATGGTGATGATGTTGGTGGTGGTGATGATGGTGGTGATGGTAGTGATGATGTTGGTGATGATGATGATAATGGGGATGGTGATGATGGTAGTGATGATGTTGGTGATGGTGGTGATGGTAGTGATGATGATGATGATGTTGGTGATGATGATGATGATGGGGATGGTTATCAGTGCCACCTTGTTGATGTTGTTTACTGGTTGTGAAAGGAATGTTCATGAGAACACCTTGTTTACTGGTGTGACCAGCGTGTGTATCAGTACCACCTTGTTGTTGTTGTTGTTGTTGTTGTTTACTGTTTACTGTGACCAGCGTGTGTATCAGTACCACCTTGTTGTTGTTGTTGTTTACTGGTGTGACCAGCGTGTGTATCAGTACCACCTTGTTGTTGTTGTTGTTGTTTACTGGTGTGACCAGCGTGTGTATCAGTACCACCTTGTTGTTGTTGTTGTTTACTGGTGTGACCAGCGTGTGTATCAGTTCCACCTTGTTGTTGTTTACTGGTGTGACCAGCGTGTGTATCAGTTCCACCTTGTTGTTGTTGTTGTTGTTTACTGGTGTGACCAGCGTGTTTATCAGTACCACCTTGTTGTTGTTGTTGTTGTTGTTTACTGGTGTGACCAGGTGTTTATCAGTTCCACCTTGTTGTTGTTGTTGTTTACTGGTGTGACCAGCGTGTGTATCAGTTCCACCTTGTTGTTGTTGTTTTTACTGGTGTGACCAGCGTGTGTATCAGTACCACCTTGTTGTTGTTGTTGTTGTTGTTTACTGGTGTGACCAGCGTGTGTATCAGTACCACCTTGTTGTTGTTGTTGTTTACTGGTGTGACCAGCGTGTGTATCAGTTCCACCTTGTTATTGTTGTTGTTTACTGGTGTGACCAGTGTGTGTATCAGTTCCACCTTGTTGTTGTTGTTTACTGGTGTGACCAGCGTGTGTATCAGTTCCACCTTGTTGTTGTTGTTGTTTACTGGTGTGACCAGTGTGTGTATCAGTTCCACCTTGTTGTTGTTCTTGTTTACTGGTGTGACCAGCATGTGTATCAGTTCCACCTTGTTGTTGTTGTTGTTGTTTACTGGTGTGACCAGCATGTGTATCAGTTCCACCTTGTTGTTGTTGTTGTTTACTGGTGTGACCAGCGTGTGTATCAGTTCCACCTTGTTGTTGTTGTTGTTTACTGGTGTGTGTGTATCAGTTCCACCTGGTTGTTGTTGTTGTTGTTGTTTACTGGTGTGACCAGCGTGTGTATCAGTTCCACCTTGTTGTTGTTGTTGTTTACTGGTGTGACCAGTGTGTGTGTATCAGTTCCACCTTGTTGTTGTTGTTGTTTACTGGTGTGACCAGCGTGTGTATCAGTTCCACCTTGTTGTTGTTGTTGTGGTTACTGGTGTGACCAGCATGTGTATCAGTTTACCTTTGTTGTTGTTTACTGGTGTGACCAGTGTGTGTATCAGTTCCACCTTGTTGTTGTTGTTGTTGTTTACTGGTGTGACCAGCGTGTGTATCAGTTCCACCTTGTTGTTGTTTACTGGTGTGACCAGTGTGTGTATCAGTTGTTGTTGTTTACTGGTGTGACCAGCGTGTGTATCAGTTCCACCTTGTTGTTGTTGTTGTTTACTGGTGTGACCAGCGTGTGTATCAGTTCCACCTTGTTGTTGTTGTTGTTTACTGGTGTGACCAGCATGTGTATCAGTTCTACCTTGTTGTTGTTTACTGGTGTGACCAGTGTGTGTATCAGTTCCACCTTGTTGTTGTTGTTGTTGTTTACTGGTGTGACCAGCGTGTGTATCAGTTCCACCTTGTTGTTGTTTAGTGACCACATGTGTATCAGTTCCACCTTGTTGTTGTTGTTGTTTACTGGTGTGACCAGCGTGTTTATCAGTTCCACCTTGTTGTTGTTGTTGTTTACTGGTGTGACCAGCGTGTGTATCAGTTCCACCTTGTTGTTGTTGTTGTTTACTGGTGTGACCAGCGTGTGTATCAGTTCCACCTGGTTGTTGTTGTTGTTGTTGTTTACTGGTGTGACCAGCGTGTGTATCAGTTCCACCTTGTTGTTGTTGTTGTTTACTGGTGTGACCAGCGTGTGTATCAGTTCCACCTTGTTGTTGTTGTTGTTTACTGGTGTGACCAGCATGTGTATCAGTTCTACCTTGTTGTTGTTTACTGGTGTGACCAGTGTGTGTATCAGTTCCACCTTGTTGTTGTTGTTGTTGTTTACTGGTGTGACCAGCGTGTGTATCAGTTCCACCTTGTTGTTGTTTACTGGTGTGACCAGTGTGTGTATCAGTTCCACCTTGTTGTTGTTTACTGGTGTGACCAGCGTGTGTATCAGTTCCACCTTGTTGTTGTTGTTGTTTACTGGTGTGACCAGCGTGTGTATCAGTTCCACCTTGTTGTTGTTGTTGTTGTTTTGTTGTTGTTGTTGTTTATGACCAGGTGTGTATTCCACCTTGTTGTTGTTGTTGTTTACTGGTGTGACCAGGGTGTGTATCAGTTCCACCTTGTTGTTGTTGTTTACTGGTGTGACCAGGTGTGTATCAGTTCCACCTTGTTGTTGTTGTTGTTTACTGGTGTGACCAGGTGTGTATCAGTTCCACCTTGTTGTTGTTGTTTACTGGTGTGACCAGCGTGTGTATCAGTTCCACCTTGTTGTTGTTGTTTATTGGTGTGACCAGCGTGTGTATCAGTTCCACCTGTTGTTGTTGTTGTTGTTTTACTGGTGTGACCAGCGTGTGTATCAGTTCCACCTTGTTGTTGTTGTTGTTTACTGGTGTGACCAGTGTGTGTATCAGTTCCACCTTGTTGTTGTTGTTGTTTACTGGTGTGACCAGCATGTGTATCAGTTCCACCTTGTTGTTGTTGTTGTTTACTGGTGTGACCAGCATGTGTATCAGTTCCACTTTGTTGTTGTTGTTGTTTACTGGTGTGACCAGCGTGTGTATCAGTTCCACCTTGTTGTTGTTGTTGTTTACTGGTGTGACCAGCGTGTGTATCAGTTCCACCTGGTTGTTGTTGTTGTTGTTGTTTACTGGTGTGACCAGCGTGTGTATCAGTTCCACCTTGTTGTTGTTGTTGTTTACTGGTGTGACCAGTGTGTGTATCAGTTCCACCTTGTTGTTGTTGTTGTTTACTGGTGTGACCAGCGTGTGTATCAGTTCCACCTTGTTGTTGTTGTTGTTTACTGGTGTGACCAGCATGTGTATCAGTTCTACCTTGTTGTTGTTTACTGGTGTGACCAGTGTGTGTATCAGTTCCACCTTGTTGTTGTTGTTGTTGTTTACTGGTGTGACCAGCGTGTGTATCAGTTCCACCTTGTTGTTGTTTACTGGTGTGACCAGTGTGTGTATCAGTTCCACCTTGTTGTTGTTTACTGGTGTGACCAGCGTGTGTATCAGTTCCACCTTGTTGTTGTTGTTGTTTACTGGTGTGACCAGCGTGTGTATCAGTTCCACCTTGTTGTTGTTGTTGTTTACTGGTGTGACCAGCATGTGTATCAGTTCTACCTTGTTGTTGTTTACTGGTGTGACCAGTGTGTGTATCAGTTCCACCTTGTTGTTGTTGTTGTTGTTTACTGGTGTGACCAGCGTGTGTATCAGTTCCACCTTGTTGTTGTTTACTGGTGTGACCAGCATGTGTATCAGTTCCACCTTGTTGTTGTTGTTGTTTACTGGTGTGACCAGCGTGTTTATCAGTTCCACCTTGTTGTTGTTGTTGTTTACTGGTGTGACCAGCGTGTGTATCAGTTCCACCTTGTTGTTGTTGTTGTTTACTGGTGTGACCAGCGTGTGTATCAGTTCCACCTGGTTGTTGTTGTTGTTGTTGTTTACTGGTGTGACCAGCGTGTGTATCAGTTCCACCTTGTTGTTGTTGTTGTTTACTGGTGTGACCAGCGTGTGTATCAGTTCCACCTTGTTGTTGTTGTTGTTTACTGGTGTGACCAGCATGTGTGTTCTACCTTGTTGTTGTTTACTGGTGTGACCAGTGTGTGTATCAGTTCCACCTTGTTGTTGTTGTTGTTGTTTACTGGTGTGACCAGCGTGTGTATCAGTTCCACCTTGTTGTTGTTTACTGGTGTGACCAGTGTGTGTATCAGTTCCACCTTGTTGTTGTTTACTGGTGCAGCGTGTGTCTCTCAGTTCCACCTTGTTGTTGTTGTTGTTTACTGGTGTGACCAGCGTGTGTATCAGTTCCACCTTGTTTTTCCATCAAAAGTTTGGAAGGCAGAACGGAGCCCTAATGAGTCCAGACCTTCCCCGATCCCTCTCTCTCTCTCTCTCTCTCTCTCTCTCTCTCTCTCTCTCTCTCTCTCTCTCTCTCTCTCTCTCTCTCTCTCTCTCTCTCTCTCTCTCTCTCTCTCTCTCTCTCTCTCTCTCTCTCTCTCGCTTTCTCTCTCTCTCTCTCTCTCTCTCTCTCTCTCTCTCTCTCTCTCTCTCTCTCTCTCTTCTCTCTCTCTCTTCTCTCTCTCTCTCTCTCTCTCTCTCTCTCTCTCTCTCTCTCTCTCTCTCTCTCTCTCTCTCTCTCTCTTCTCTCTCTCTCTCTCTCTCTCTCTCTCTCTCTATCTTTATCTCCTTCTCCCTTTCCCTCTGTCTCTCCCTCTGTTGTAGCTGTTAGAGACGTCAGACCTCCTGTTGTTTAGTTGTGCTTAGGAAATACAGCAGGAACAAAACTACACTTAGGAAATACAGCAGGAACATAATGACACCCAGGAAATACAGCAGGAACATAATGACACTTAGGAACATAATGACACTTAGGAAATACAGCAGGAACATAATGACACTTAGGAAATACAGCAGGAACATAATGACACTTAGGAAATACAGCAGGAACATAATGACACTTAGGAAATACAGCAGGAACATAATGACACCCAGGAAATACAGCAGGAACATAATGACACTTAGGAAATACAGCAGGAACATAATGACACTTAGGAAATACAGCAGGAACATAATGACACTTAGGAAATACAGCAGGAACATAATGACACTTAGGAAATACAGCAGGAACATAATGACACTCAGGAAATACAGCAGGAACAAAACTACACCCAGGAAATACAGCAGGAACATAATGACACTTAGGAAATACAGCAGGAACATAATGACACTTAGGAAATACAGCAGGAACATAATGACACTTAGGAAATACAGCAGGACCATAATGACACTTAGGAAATACAGCAGGAACATAATGACACCCAGGAAATACAGCAGGAGCATAATGACACTTAGGAAATACAGCAGGAACAAAACTACACTTAGGAAATACAGCAGGAACATAATGACACTCAGGAAATACAGCAGGAACATAATGACACTCAGGAAATACAGCAGGAACATAATGACACTTAGGAAATACAGCAGGAACATAATGTCACTTAGGAAATACAGCAGGAACATAATGTCACTTAGGAAATACAGCAGGAACATAATGACACCCAGGAAATACAGCAGGAACATAATGACACTTAGGAAATACAGCAGGAACAAAACTACACTTAGGAAATACAGCAGGAACTTAATGACACTCAGGAAATACAGCAGGAACATAATGACACTCAGGAAATACAGCAGGAACATAATGACACTTAGGAAATACAGCAGGAACATAATGACACTCAGGAAATACAGCAGGAACATAATGACACTCAGGAAATACAGCAGGAACATAATGACACTTAGGAAATACAGCAGGAACATAATGACACTTAGGAAATACAGCAGGAACATAATGTCACTTAGGAAATACAGCAGGAACATAATGACACTCAGGAAATACAGCAGGAACATAATGACACCAAGGAAATACAGCAGGAACAAAATTGCATGTAGGAAATACAGCAGGAACAAAACTACACCTAGGAAATACAGCAGGAACACTATGACACTCAGGAAATACAGCAGGAACAAAACTACACCTAGGAAATACAGCAGGAACATGATGACACCCAGGAAATACAGCAGGAACTAAACTACACCTAGGAAATACAGCAGGAACATGATGACACCCAGGAAATACAGCAGGAACATAATGACACTTAGGAAATACAGCAGGAACAAAACTACACTCAGGAAATACAGCAGGAACATGATGACACCCAGGAAATACAGCAGGAACAAAACTACACTCAGGAAATACAGCAGGAACATGATGACACCCAGGAAATACAGCAGGAACATAATGACACTTAGGAAATACAGCAGGAACAAAACTACACTCAGGAAATACAGCAGGAACATGATGACACCCAGGAAATACAGCAGGAACAAAACTACACTTAGGAAATACAGCAGGAACAAAACTACACTTAGGAAATACAGCAGGAACATAATGACACTTAGGAAATACAGCAGGAACAAAACTACACCCAGGAAATACAGCAGGAACATAATGACACTCAGGAAATACAGCAGGAACATAATGACACCAAGGAAATACAGCAGGAACATAATGACACTTAGGAAATACAGCAGGAACAAAACTACACTTAGGAAATACAGCAGGAACAAAACTACACCCAGGAAATACAGCAGGAACATAATGACACTTAGGAAATACAGCAGGAACATAATGACACTTAGGAAATACAGCAGGAACATAATGACACTTAGGAAATACAGCAGGAACATAATGTCACTTAGGAAATACAGCAGGAACATAATGACACCCAGGAAATACAGCAGGAACATAATGACACTTAGGAAATACAGCAGGAACATGATGACACTTAGGAAATACAGCAGGAACATGATGACACCCAGGAAATACAGCAGGAACATGATGACACCCAGGAAATACAGCAGGAACATAATGACACTTAGGAAATACAGCAGGAACATAATGACACTTAGGAAATACAGCAGGAACATAATGACACTTAGGAAATACAGCAGGAACATAATGACACTTAGGAAATACAGCAGGAACACAACTACACTTAGGAAATACAGCAGGAACATAATGACACTTAGGAAATACAGCAGGAACATAATGACACTCAGGAAATACAGCAGGAACTAAACTACACTTAGGAAATACAGCAGGCACAAAACTACACTTAGGAAATACAGCAGGAACAAAACTACACTTAGGAAATACAGCAGGAACAAAACTACACTTAGGAAATACAGCAGGAACAAAACTACACTTAGGAAATACAGCAGGAACATAATGACACTTAGGAAATACAGCAGGAACATAATGACACTTAGGAAATACAGCAGGAACATAATGACACTCAGGAAATACAGCAGGAACTAAACTACACTTAGGAAATACAGCAGGCACAAAACTACACGTATGAAATACAGCAGGAACACTATGACACTCAGGAAATACAGCAGGAACAAAACTACACCTAGGAAATACAGCAGGAACATGATGACACCCAGGAAATACAGCAGGAACATAATGACACTTAGGAAATACAGCAGGAACATAATGACACTCAGGAAATACAGCAGGAACATAATGACACTCAGGAAATACAGCAGGAACATAATGACACTTAGGAAATACAGCAGGAACATAATGACACTTAGGAAATACAGCAGGAACATAATGACACTTAGGAAATACAGCAGGAACATAATGACACTTAGGAAATACAGCAGGAACATAATGACACTTAGGAAATACAGCAGGAACATAATGACACTTAGGAAATACAGCAGGAACATAATGACACTTAGGAAATACAGCAGGATCAAAATGATGTCTGTCTGCCTGTTTTATATAACAAGATACAACCACGTGACTCACTGTCTGGAGGAGCGATCCATTGTAGTGAATGGGACAGTGTACCTAATAAACTGTCCGATGGACCAGTAACTGATTGCCTCGATGCCTGTCTGCCTGCTTTATATAACAAGCTACGACCACGTGACTCACTGTCTGGAGGAGCGATCCATTGTAGTGAATGGGACGGTGTACCTAATAAACTGTCCGATGGACCAGTAACTGATTGCCTCGATGCCTGTCTGCCTGCTTTATATAACAAGCTACGACCACGTGACTCACTGTCTGGAGGAGCGATTCATTGTAGTGAATGGGACGGTGTACCTAATAAACTGTCCTATGGACCAGTAACTGAATGCCTCTATGCCTGTCTGCCTGCTTTATAGAGTGAATCTGACGTTTGGTTCTCGAAGGAGAGGATTGCCCAAAAAAATATATTTTTAATAACGAGTTGTTTACAAATGTAGTTTCCTTATTTTCTTTTAGAGATAGACCGAGATAATCAACATAATCACATTGATAGACCGAGATAATCAACACTACGTTTCACATTGATAGACCGAGATAATCAACACGAGATAATCAACGTTTCACATTGATAGACCGAGATAATCAACACATTGATAGACCGAGATAATTCACATTGATAGACCGAGATAATCAACACTACGTTTCACATTGATAGACCGAGATAATCAACACTACGTTTCACATTGATGATAGACATTGATAGACTGAGAGATTGATGGCGAGCCCTAATATTATTCGTAATATATTTCACATTGATAGGCCGTTGTGGATTTTTGCGAAGGATTTAAATGAACATGTAAAAATCTGATTTCCTGATTCGTCAATGACTCAGCCATCTCTTAACCAATCAAACTTTGTTTCACAGGCTCTCTGTCAACCCCATAATGACAATAGGTTAGGTAACTTAGGTAACTTCCTCCCCCTCTTTGTCTATATCTCTCTGTCTATCTCTCCCTCCCCTACTGTCTCTCTATCTTGCCCCTCTCTCCCTCCTCTCCCCCTCTATCTCTCTAAATCTCTCTCTCCCTCCCCCTCTATCTCTCCATCTTCCTGTCTCTCTCTCCCTCCACCTCTATCTTTCTATCTTCCCCTCTCTCTTCCTCCCCCTCTATCTCTCTATCTTCCTGTCTCTCTCCCTCCCTCTCTATCTTCCTGTCTCTCTCTCCCTCCCCTTCTATCTCTCTATCTTCCCCTCTCTCTCCCTCCCCTTCTATCTCTCTATCTTCCCCTCTCTCTCCCTCCCCCTCTAACTCTCTATCTTCCCCTCTCTCTCCCTCCCCCTCTATCTCTCTATCTTCCCCTCTCTCTCTCCCTCCCCTCTAACTCTCTATCTTCCCCTCTCTCTCTCCCTCCC
>NW_025746781.1:22500-52500 GCF_021184085.1 Oncorhynchus gorbuscha
TAGTTATCTAGCGTTAGTTAGCTGTAGTTAGCTAGCGTTTTTTTTATAGCATGATATGCCGTTGTATGTTTACAGGGGGTTATGTTTATATTGTCACATACCCCCGTCTTATAGCCACCGCTTGACTGTTTACAGAGGGGCGTTAGCTTATCTTGTGCTGTGAAGGTCCGCATCGCAAACCTTGTTACCATGGCACCAGTATCCTCCAGCCCAAAATATAATCCAATGTTCCCAGAGAGAGAGAGAGAGAGAGAGACAGAGAGAGAGAGAGAGAGAGAGAGAGAGAGAGAGAGAGAGAGAGACAGAGAGAGAGAGAGAGAGAGAGAGAGAGAGAGAGAGACAGAGAGAGAGAGAGAGAGAGAGAGAGAGAGAGAGAGAGAGAGAGACAGAGAGAGAGAGAGAGAGAGAGAGAGAGAGAGAGAGAGAGAGAGAGAGAGAGAGAGAGAGAGAGAGAGAGAGAGAGAGAGAGAGACAGAGAGACAGAGAGACAGAGAGAGAGAGAGAGAGAGAGACAGAGGGAGAGAGAGACAGAGAGAGGGAGAGAGAGACAGAGAGAGAGAGAGAGAGAGAGAGAGAGAGAGAGAGAGAGAGAGAGAGAGAGAGAGAGAGAGAGAGAGACACAGAGAGAGACACAGAGAGAGACACAGAGAGAGACACAGAGAGACAGACAGACAGACAGACAGACAGACAGACAGACAGACAGACAGACAGACAGACAGACAGACAGACAGACAGACAGACAGACAGACAGACAGACAGACAGACAGACAGACAGACAGACAGACAGACAGACAGGCACTAATCAAATCAATAATCTATAGAGGGCTGGCAGATGTAATAACAGCGTACAGAAGCAGATGAACATGTTACTAAACAGCCTCTTAGGGCCCTTAAACCCTCATGTTTTTCAGGAGGTCAGTGCCCAGGGTCTCAATTTTACTGTTGAGAGTTAGATTAGTAGAATACGCCAAGGTGCTGTTTCTAAATGCTGTTGTGCATCAGCAGTTTGTTTCTGTCGTTCTGTCAGTCACTCAATGAGCCGTGTCAGCTAAAACATTTATAGATCGCTAGGTGAGCTAGTCGAGGAAGCTATCTAAACCTTGTGTTAATCATCATGGACAAATGACTAAATATGCCCAGGGGCCCTGATCTGTAGGAACCCCATGAGTCTCTCCCTCAGATATCACATGCCCAGGGGCCCTGATCTCTAGGAACCCCATGGTCCCCTCACTCAGATATCACATGACCAGGGGCCCTGATCTCTAGGAACCCCATGGTCCCCTCACTCAGATATCACATGACCAGGGGCCCTGATCTCTAGGAACCCCATGAGTCTCTCCCTCAGATATCACATGCCCAGGGGATCCCTGGAATCTCACTCAGGAACCCCATGGGCCCCTCACTCAGATATCACATGCCCAGGGGCCCTGATCTCTAGGAACCCCATGGTCCCCTCACTCAGATATCACATGCCCAGGGGCCCTGATCTCTAGGAACCCCATGAGTCTCTCACTCAGATATCACATTCCCAGGGGCCCTGATCTCTAGGAACCCCATGGGCCCCTCCCTCAGATATCACATGACCAGGGGCCCTGATCTCTAGGAACCCCATGAGTCTCTCCCTCAGATATCACATGCCCAGGGGCCCTGATCTCTAGGAACCCCATGGTCCCCTCACTCAGATATCACATGACCAGGGGCCCTGATCTCTAGGAACCCCATGGTCCCCTCACTCAGATATCACATTCCCAGGGGCCCTGATCTCTAGAAACCCCATGAGTCTCTCCCTCAGATATCACATGCCCAGGGACCCTGATCTCCTGGAACCCCATAGGCCCCTCACTCAGATATCACATGACCAGGGGCCCTGATCTCTAGGAACCCCATGGTCCCCTCACTCAGATATCATATGACCAGGGGCCCTGATCTCTAGGAACCCCATGAGTCTCTCCCTCAGATATCACATGCCCAGGGGCCCTGATCTCTTGGAACCCCGTGTGTGTGTGTGTGTGATATAAAAAACCCTCGTCCTCGTTCAGACATCTGACGGAGGAGCTTCCCATCCGCGATCATTGCCTTGATCAGCTGTTACCATGGCAACCACACATGCCGCCGGCTGTGGGTTAGTCATGTTGGTGAAGGGTTGGTTGCCTCTGGTTACAGTTGCGTTGGTTAACAACACTGACGTGGTTACCCGTAGTTACCCATTGATCATTTCTAATTTGACATATATATATATTGTCCTGGTCATGGTCAGGGTTGTCAGGTTGTCAGGGAGGTACCTAGTCAGTTGTCATGGTTGTCATGGAGATAGAGTATGGAACCTCAGCTATGAGGTTAGACTTTCACATGGAGGACAGGAGGATACCTAGTCAGTTGTCATGGAGATACCTAGTCAGTTGTCATGGAGATACGGTATGGAACCTCAACTATGAGGTTAGACTTTCACACGGAGGACAGGAGGATACCTAGTCAGTTGTCATGGAGATACCTAGTCAGTTGTCATGGAGATACCTAGTCAGTTGTCATGGAGATACGGTATGGAACCTCAACTATGAGGTTAGACTTTCACACGGAGGACAGGAGGATACCTAGTCAGTTGTCATGGAGATACCTAGTCAGTTGTCATGGAGATACCTAGTCAGTTGTACAACTGAATGCATTCATCTGAAATATGTCTTCCGCATTTAACCCAAACCCCTTCTGAATCAGCTTTAGCGTCTCGGGGGGAACTTTGGTCTGCTTTCCCTGAAGCTGGAGAGCACGAGTGGGGTTTTACAGAGCAAGCCAGACAGACTACTAAATAGGGTTGCAAACATTTCCGGGAAACTTTCCCATAATTCCCTGGTTTTCCAGGGATCTTGGTTGCAGGATGTCCAGCTAATTCCCCCGTAAATTCAAGGGATCTTCTAACCAGGATTTCTGGGAAACCAGGGAATTTTGGGGAAGTTACCATAATTTTGCAACCTTAAGAAAAACACATGGAGAGTGTTTAATAATGGACAGTTATAGAGGACAGGAGGTTTAATAATGGACAGTTATAGAGGACAGGAGGTTTAATAATGGACAGTTATAGAGGACAGGAGGTTTAATAATGGACAGTTATAGAGGACAGGAGGTTATAGAGGACAGGAGGTTTAATAATGGGCAGTTATAGAGGACAGGAGGTTTAATAATGGACAGTTATAGAGGACAGGAGGTTTAATAATGGACAGTTATAGAGGACAGGAGGTTATAGAGGACAGGAGGTTTAATAATGGGTAGTTATAGAGGACAGGAGGTTATAGAGGACAGGAGGTTTAATAATGGACAGTTATGGAGGACAGGAGGTTATAGAGGACAGGAGGTTTAATAATGGGCAGTTATAGAGGACAGGAGGTTATAGAGGACAGGAGGTTATAGAGGACAGGAGGTTTAATAATGGACAGTTATAGAGGACAGGAGGTTATAGAGGACAGGAGGTTTAGTAATGGGCAGTTATAGAGGACAGGTGGTTATAGAGGACAGGAGGTTATAGAGGACAGGAGGTTTAATAATGGACAGTTATAGAGTACAGGAGGTTATAGAGGATAGGAGGTTATAGAGGACAGGAGGTTTAATAATGGACAGTTATAGAGGACAGGAGGTTATAGAGGACAGGAGGTTTAATAATGGACAGTTATAGAGGACAGGAGGTTTAATAATGGGTAGTTATAGAGGACAGGAGGTTATAGAGGACAGGAGGTTATAGAGGACAGGAGGTTTAATAATGAGCAGTTATAGAGGACAGGAGGTTTAGTAATGGGCAGTTATAGAGGACAGGAGGTTATAGAGGACAGGAGGTTTAATAATGAGCAGATATAGAGGACAGGAGGTTTAATAATGGGCAGTTATAGAGGACAGGAGGTTATAGAGGACAGGAGGTTATAGAGGACAGGAGGTTTAATAATGAGCAGTTATAGAGGACAGGAGGTTTAGTAATGGGCAGTTATAGAGGACAGGAGGTTTAGTAATGGGCAGTTATAGAGGACAGGAGGTTATAGAGGACAGGAGGTTATAGAGGACAGGAGGTTATAGAGGACAGGAGGTTATAGAGGACAGGAGGTATAATAATGGGCAGTTATAGAGGACAGGAGGTTATAGAGGACAGGAGGTTTAATAATGGACAGTTATAGAGGACAGGAGGTTTAATAATGGACAGTTATAGAGGACAGGAGGTTTAATAATGGGCAGTTATAGAGGACAGGAGGTTATAGAGGACAGGAGGTTATAGAGGACAGGGGGTTTAATAATGGGCAGTTATAGAGGACAGGAGGTTTAGTAATGGGCAGTTATAGTGGACAGGAGGTTATAGAGGACAGGAGGTTATAGAGGACAGGAGGTTATAGAGGACAGGAGGTTATAGAGGACAGGAGGTATAATAATGGGTAGTTATAGAGGACAGGAGGTTTAGTAATGGGTAGTTATAGAGGACAGGAGGTTATAGAGGACAGGAGGTTTAATAATGGACAGTTATAGAGGACAGGAGGTTTAATAATGGACAGTTATAGAGGACAGGAGGTTTAATAATGGGCAGTTATAGAGGACAGGGGGTTTAATAATGGGCAGTTATAGAGGACAGGAGGTTTAGTAATGGGTAGTTATAGAGGACAGGAGGTTATAGAGGACAGGAGGTTATAGAGGACAGGAGGTTTAATAATGGGTAGTTATAGAGGACAGGAGGTTATAGAGGACAGGAGGTTATAGAGGACAGGAGGTTTAATAATGGGCAGTTATAGAGGACAGGAGGTTATAGAGGACAGGAGGTTTAATAATGGGCAGTTATAGAGGACAGGAGGTTTAATAATGGGCAGTTATAGAGGACAGGAGGTTATAGAGGACAGGAGGTTATAGAGGACAGGAGGTTTAATAATGGGCAGTTATAGAGGACAGGAGGTTTAATAATGGGCAGTTATAGAGGACAGGAGGTTTAATAAGGGGCAGTTATAGAGGACAGGAGGTTATAGAGGACAGGAGGTTTAATAATGGGCAGTTATAGAGGACAGGAGGTTTAATAATGGACAGTTATAGAGGACAGGAGGTTTAATAATGGGCAGTTATAGAGGACAGGGGGTTTAATAATGGGCAGTTATAGAGGACAGGAGGTTTAGTAATGGGTAGTTATAGAGGACAGGAGGTTATAGAGGACAGGAGGTTATAGAGGACAGGAGGTTTAATAATGGGCAGTTATAGAGGACAGGAGGTTATAGAGGACAGGAGGTTATAGAGGACAGGAGGTTTAGTAATGGGCAGTTATAGAGGACAGGAGGTTTAGTAATGGGTAGTTATAGAGGACAGGAGGTTTAGTAATGGGCAGTTATAGAGGACAGGAGGTTTAGTAATGGGCAGTTATAGAGGACAGGAGGTTTAGTAATGGGTAGTTATAGAGGACAGGAGGTTTAGTAATGGGTAGTTATAGAGGACAGGAGGTTTAGTAATGGGCAGTTATAGAGGACAGGAGGTTTAGTAATGGGCAGTAGTATATATATCCTTTCTGCTTAAACGTGCTGTGTAGGAATAGAGGACAGGAGGTTATAGAGGACAGGAGGTTTAGTAATGGGTAGTTATAGAGGACAGGAGGTTTAGTAATGGGCAGTTATAGAGGACAGGAGGTATAGAATAGAGCAGGGCTTCGATGTATTCCTTTTTCTTTACTTGTTGTACGACAGCGTTAAATGTCTCTAACAACCAATATCTATATATCAAGCTCTAGAAATATACATCTGTGTGAAATGTTAATTTACAGTATGTCCTGTGAAACCATGTGGTCAGTATTGTAAACCAGCATAGAGAGAGAGAGAGAGAGAGAGAGAGCAGATCTATGTGTTTTAATCGTAGACATAGAATCTCTAAACCGGGACCTAGAACCTCCAATCCGTGTGACAGGTAGACTGGTAGACTCCATGATTTTACACTCCCGTTATGACTGCCAGTACACCCCATTATGACATCATTGACTGGAATGGGGGTGGTGTGTTCTATAGATTCTATGTTCTACTACGGTTGTATTTCTAGGCTGCTGCTGATGATGATCTTTATGTCTCTCTGGACTGATTGAAGGAGAACCTTCCTGCCTGCATGATCTGTTACTATGATTTAAACCAACTGTAGAATAATGAACTATTTATTAGCAGTTAAACAGAGAGTTGGTCCAGTGTGTGTGCTTTTGTATAATATATCTCTAGAATAGTATGCAATACAAATGCTTTTCATGTGCCACAGTATTTTACAGAAAAATATATATATATTCAATAAAATCTTTAAAAAATGACCTGACCTTTTTTTTTGGGGGGGTGTTCTATGGAATGTTTGTGATTCTAGATTCTTTGTTTGTATTGTCCTTTGGAATGTTTGTGATTCTAGATTCTTTGTTTGTATTGTCCTTTGGAATGTTTGTGATTCTAGATTCTTTGTTTGTATTGTCCTTTGGAATGTTTGTGATTCTAGTGTGTGTGTGTGTGTGTGCGTGCGTGCGCGTGCGCGTGTGTGTGATCCTTCTTGATCTAATAATGAAAGCTGATAGGTTGATACGGTCCTCACAACCAGGCTACTGCTAAAAGCACAGATTCACCAGCCAATCAACCCAGGGTCTGTGGAGAGGGGCCGTCTTGTCTTAGGGTGACAGCCAATCAACTATCTTTATGCAGATTTAACCCTTGCAAAGGCTTCTGGGCGGTGACCTACTGTATCCAAGTCCAAATGAATGACTCTTGACCTCTCACGAAACTCATGTCATATATAGTGTCAACTTGTATTTTGATAACGAGGTTTGATATTCCCTGGGGGGTCATTTGAAAATGTGCTTTAAAGAGTTTTAAAACATGAGTCATTATATGTCTTCCTTTCATCACAGTTCTCTGGTTAAATTACATTCTGTGTGTTTTTAACATTCACAGCATCTGTTTAATAATAAAACAATTATTTGAAACAACTACGGAATTTTAGAGTTGAACTGTTCAGACCCAAGTCACCAGTCCAGACCCACATCACCAGTCCAGACCCACATCACCAGTCCCTCCCCACCAGTCCAGACCCACATCACCAGTCCCTCCCCACCAGTCAGACCCACATCACCAGTCCAGACCCACATCACCAGTCCAGACCCACATCACCAGTCCAGACCCACATCACCAGTCCAGACCCACATCACCAGTCCAGACCCACATCACCAGTCCAGACCCACATCACCAGTCCAGACCCACATCACCAGTCCCTCCCCACCAGTCCAGACCCACATCACCAGTCCAGACCCACATCACCAGTCCCTCCCCACCAGTCCAGACCCACATCACCAGTCCAGACCCACATCACCAGTCCAGACCCACATCACCAGTCCCTCCCCACCAGTCCAGACCCACATCACCAGTCCAGACCCACATCACCAGTCCAGACCCACATCACCAGTCCCTCCCCACCAGTACAGACCCACATCACCAGTCCAGACCCACATCACCAGTCCCTCCCCACCAGTCCAGACCCACATCACCAGTCCAGACCCACATCACCAGTCCAGACCCACATCACCAGTCCCTCCCCACCAGTCCAGACCCACATCACCAGTCCAGACCCACATCACCAGTCCAGACCCACATCACCAGTCCCTCCCCACCAGTCCAGACCCACATCACCAGTCCCTCCCCACCAGTACAGACCCACATCACCAGTACAGACCCACATCACCAGTCCAGACCCACATCACCAGTCCAGACCCACATCACCAGTCCCTCCCCACCAGTCCAGACCCACATCACCAGTCCCTCCCCACCAGTACAGACCCACATCACCAGTCCAGACCCACACCACCAGTCCCTCCCCACCAGTCCAGACCCACATCACCAGTCCCTCCCCACCAGTACAGACCCACATCACCAGTACAGACCCACACCACCAGTCCCTCCCCACCAGTACAGACCCACATCACCAGTCCCTCCCCACCAGTCCAGACCCACATCACCAGTCCAGACCCACATCACCAGTCCCTCCCCACCAGTCCAGACCCACATCACCAGTCCCTCCCCACCAGTACAGACAGACAGCCCCTCCTGACTAGCCCATTACAACATCAACCATTCTAGCGGGTTCGGAACATTGTAGTTGTCATACCGACACTGAACCCCCTTTATGAGTAGTCATATTAACATACAACTCCTGGGTGTGTTATTTACATCCTATACGGAAGTCCCCCCCCCTCATAATTCACAAGATTTGATTGATAGTTTGATAGAAGCCATCTTGTATAAACTATTGGAGGGAAATAAGCAGGAAAAGAGGGAATCTTACAACCAGATTTTCTGGAAAAACAGGGAATTTATTGAGAAAGTTCCAAGAATTTAGCAACCCTAGTGTTAGCAACTTATGTTATTCTTTAATAACACAGACTCCTAAGCAATTCAGGGGGAGAAAAATAGGTTTATTCAAGTAGGACAAATCATACCGGGAGGTAGATGGTCATTCTCCCCTGTCCTCAGTGATTCTCTCCTCAGTGATTCTGTCCTCAGTGATTCTCTCCTCAGTGATTCTCTCCTCAGTGATTCTCTCCTCAGTGATTCTCCCCTCAGTGATTCTCTCCTCAGTGATTCTGCCCTCAGTGATTCTCTCCTGTGATTCTCTCCTCAGTGATTCTCTCCTCAGTGATTCTCTCCTCAGTGATTCTCCCATCAGTCATTCTCCCCTGTCCTCAGTGATTCTCTCCTCAGTGATTCTCTCCTCAGTGATTCTCTCCTCAGTGATTCTCTCCTGAGTGATTCTCTCCTGAGTGATTCTCTCCTCAGTGATTCTCTCCTCAGTGATTCTCTCCTCAGTGATTCTCTCCTCAGTGATTCTCTCCTCAGTGATTCTCTCCTCAGTGATTCTCTCCTCGGTGATTCTCTCTTCAGTGATTCTCTCCTCAGTGATTCTCTCCTCAGTGATTCTCTCCTCGGTGATTCTCTCCTCAGTGATTCTCTCCTCAGTGATTCTCTCCTGTGATTCTCTCTCCACAGAACAAAGGAACAGGATGTCGTTTTATAAACCCTGCCCTAGCCAGTGGTTGACCAATTAGAATCCCTTGCAATAGAACTAGCCAATGGCCAAAGAACAAGCATCCTATTTCAGAAAATATATTCCTCCCATGTCTCTGAACTGTTGTTCATTAATTCCCCATTAAAGAAAAACCATTGATCGTTAGTTACTCTATTGACTCTCGTACTCTTGACCTCTCGTACTCTTGACCTCTCGTACTCTGTCTCTGCGTTGTGTATTTATCTTTGTCATATTCTTACACGAGCAGTGTGTGTGTGTGTGTGTGTGTGTGTGTGTGTGTGTGTGTGTGTGTGTGTGTGTGTGTGTGTGTGTGTGTGTGTGTGTGTGTGTGTGTGTGTGTGTGTGTGTGTGTGTGTGTGTGTGTGTGTGTGTGTGTGTGTGTGTCGATGTGGTGTGTAGAATACAGGCTGACTGCAGCTAGGAGAGGAGAGGAGAGGAGAGGAGAGGAGAGGAGAGGAGAGGAGAGGAGAGGAGAGGAGAGGAGAGGAGAGGAGAGGAGGAGAGGAGAGGAGAGGAGAGGAGAGGGGAGATGGTCTGACATCTTATAGATGGACCTGGTGAGATGGTCCTGGGAGATGGTCCTGGTGAGGTCTGATAACTTATAGAGAGGAGAGGGACCATGATCCATGGTCCTGGTGATAATATTTCATGGTCTGACATCTTATAGATCATAACATGGACCTGGTGATAACTTATAGATCATAACATGGTCCTGGTGATAACTTATAGATCATAACATGGTCCTGGTGCAGGTCTGATAACTTATAGATCATAACATGGTCCTGGTGATAACTTATAGATCATAACATGGTCCTGGTTATAACTAATAGATCATAACATGGTCCTGCTGATAACTTATAGATCATAACATGGTCCTGGTGCAGGTCTGATAACTTATAGATCATGACATGGTCCTGCTGATAACTTATAGATCATAACATGGTCCTGATGATAACTTATAGATCATAACATGGTCCTGATGATAACTTATAGATCATAACATGGTCCTGATGATAACTTATAGATCATAACATGGTCCTGGTGCAGGTCTGATAACTTATAGATCATAACATGGTCCTGGTAACATGGTCTGGTGATAACTTATAGATCATAACATGGTCCTGGTGATAACTTATAGATCATAACATGGTCCTGGTGATAACTTATAGATCATAACATGGTCCTGGTGATAACTTATAGATCATAACATGGTCCTGGTGATAACTTATAGATCATAACATGGTCCTGGTGATAACATGGTCCTGGTGATGACTTATAGATCATAACATGGTCCTGGTGATAACTTATAGATCATAACATGGTCCTGGTGATAACTTATAGATCATAACATGGTCCTGGTGCAGGTCTGATAACTTATAGATCATAACATGGTCCTGGTGATAACTTATAGATCATAACATGGTCCTGGTGATAACTTATAGATCATAACATGGTCCTGGTGATAACTTATAGATCATAACATGGTCCTGGTGATAACTTATAGATCATAACATGGTCCTGGTGATAACTTATAGATCATAACATGGTCCTGGTGCAGGTCTGATAACTTATAGATCATAACATGGTCCTGCTGATAACTTATAGATCATAACATGGTCCTGATGATAACTTATAGATCATAGCATGGTCCTGGTGATGACTTATAGATCATAACATGGTCCTGGTGCAGGTCTGATAACTTATAGATCATAACATGGTCCTGGTGATAACTTATAGATCATAACATGGTCCTGGTGATAACTTATAGATCATAACATGGTCCTGGTGATAACTTATAGATCATAACATGGTCCTGGTGATAACTTATAGATCATAACATGGTCCTGGTGATAACTTATAGATCATAACATGGTCCTGATGATAACTTATAGATCATAGCATGGTCCTGGTGATAACTTATAGATCATAACATGGTCCTGGTGATAACTTATAGATCATAACATGGTCCTGGTGATAACTTATAGATCATAACATGGTCCTGGTGATAACTTATAGATCATAACATGGTCCTGGTGATAACTTATAGATCATAACATGGTCCTGGTGATAACTTATAGATCATAACATGGTCTATTTTATATCCTCTTCAATCCCCCTGTGTGTGTTATTGTGTGTGTGTGTGTGTGTGTGTGTGTGTGTGTGTGTGTGTGTGTGTGTGTGTGTGTGTGTGTGTGTGTGTGTGTGTGTGTGTGTGTGTGTGTGTGTGTGTGTGTGTGTGCGTGCGTGCGTGCGTGCGTGCGTGCGTGCGTGCGTGTTACAGTTGTGGGCTATAGCATTAGCAGTAGGAAAGAGCAGTGAGTCTTGGGGCTAATTAATTTTGAACGTGGCAAATGAAAGCCAGTTGGTGCAGCACACACACACACACACACACACACACACACACACACACATCTCTTATCAACCCAAAACAGGGCAGCGTTTGATTCTGCTGTTCGCTCTCCCTCTCTCTCTCGCTTCCCTCCTCTCCTCTTTCCTCCCTCTCCTCTTTCCTCCCTCTCCTCCGCTGACATCAGCTCGTCTCCCACTAATCCTCCCATTCCTGAAAAGCCCACGGTCACAGAAGGTGGGAGGGAGGGGGGGAGGGAGGGAGAGAGGGGGAAATTAACGAATCACAAACACATTTCCGAATTAAAGCCGTTGTCTGTAGAATGCAGTGGAGTGAAGGGGAAAGTTTTCTAGTCTCTAACACTTTTCCATCTCAACCATGGACCCTTAGTCTCTCTTCCGCTCTCTCTCTCTTGCTCTCTTCCTCTTTCCCTCTCCCTCTCCCTCTCCCTCTCTCTCTGTCTCTATCTCTCTTTCTCTCTCTATCTCTCTCCCACTCCCTCTCTCTCTCTTTCTCTCTCCCTCTCCCTCTCTCTCTCTTTCTCTCTGTGTCTCTCTATCTCTGTTTCTCTCTCTGTCTCTTTCTGTATCCCTCTTTCCTTATCTTTCACCACTATGAGCTCTGCCTAACCTAGTGGGGCCAGTGTTCTGGCTAGGCCTCACTCAGACCAGGGACTCTAGTGGATGTCCTGCCCAGCTACCCGCACCAGAGATGGGGCTGGGGTGCAGGTCTGGTTAGGCCTCAGACCAGGGACTCTAGTGGATGTTCTGCCCAGCTACCAGGACCAGAGATTGGGCTGGGGTGCAGGTCTGGTTAGGCCTCAGACCAGGGACTCTAGTGGATGTTCTGCCCAGCTACCCGCACCAGAGATGGGGCTGGGGTGCAGGTCTGGTTAGGCCTCAGACCAGGGACTCTAGTGGATGTTCTGCCCAGCTACCAGGACCAGAGATGGGGCTGGGGTGCAGGTCTGGTTAGGCCTCAGACCAGGGACTCTAGTGGATGTTCTGCCCAGCTACCAGGACCAGAGATGGGGCTGGGGTGCAGGTCTGGTTAGGCCTCAGACCAGGGACTCTAGTGGATGTCCTGCCCAGCTACCAGGACCAGAGATGGGGCTGGGGTGCAGGTCTGGTTAGGCCTCAGACCAGGGACTCTAGTGGATGTCCTGCCCAGCTACCAGGACCAGAGATGGGCTGGTGAACATCCTATGGGAGGATTAACAGAAGGTAGGAGAAGTTGTGTTCTTCTCGACGAAGCATCTCCTGTCCTCTCTCTGTTTCTACACCAGCACACATATCCTCTGCGGCTGTAGTTTCAGTATGTCTGGTTCTCTATATATCTGTCTGGTTCTCTATATATCTGTCTGGTTCTCTATATATCTGTCTGCTTCTCTATATATCTGTCTGGTTCTCTATATATCTGTCTGGTTCTCTATATCTCTGTCTGGTTCTCTATATCTCTGTCTGGTTCTCTATATATCTGTCTGGTTCTCTATATATCTGTCTGGTTCTCTATATATCTCTGTCTGGCTCTCTATATATCTCTGTCTGGTTCTCTATATATCTCTGTCTGGCTCTCTATATATCTCTGTCTGGCTCTCTATATATCTCTGTCTGGTTCTCTATATATCTGTCTGGTTCTCTATATATCTCTGTCTGGTTCTCTATATATCTGTCTGGTTCTCTATATATCTGTCTGGTTCTCTATATATCTGTCTGGTTCTCTATATATCTCTGTCTGGCTCTCTATATATCTCTGTCTGGTTCTCTATATATATCTGTCTGGTTCTCTATGTATCTCTGTGTCTGGTTCTCTATATCTCTGTCTGGTTCTCTATATATCTCTGTCTGGTTCTCTATATATCTCTGTGTCTGGTTCTCTATATATCTGTCTGGTTCTCTATATCTCTGTCTGGTTCTCTATATCTCTGTCTGGTTCTCTATATATCTGTCTGGTTCTCTATATATATCTGTCTGGTTCTCTATATATCTCTGTGTCTGGTTCTCTATATATCTGTCTGGTTCTCTATATCTCTGTCTGGTTCTCTATATATCTGTCTGGTTCTCTATATATCTCTGTCTGGTTCTCTATATCTCTGTCTGGTTCTCTATATATCTCTGTCTGGTTCTCTATATATCTCTGTCTGGTTCTCTATATATCTCTGTCTGGTTCTCTATATATCTCTGTCTGGTTCTCTATATATCTCTGTCTGGTTCTCTATATATATCTGTCTGGTTCTCTATATATCTCTGTCTGGTTCTCTATATATCTCTGTCTGGTTCTCTATATATCTGTCTGGTTCTCTATATATCTGTCTGGTTCTCTATATATATCTGTCTGGTTCTCTATATATCTCTGTCTGGTTCTCTATATATCTCTGTCTGGTTCTCTATATATCTGTCTGGTTCTCTATATATCTGTCTGGTTCTCTATATATCTCTGTCTGGTTCTCTATATATCTGTCTGGTTCTCTATATATCTCTGTCTGGTTCTCTATATATCTCTGTGTCTGGTTCTCTATATATCTCTGTCTGGTTCTCTATATATCTGTCTGGTTCTCTATATATCTCTGTCTGGTTCTCTATATATCTCTGTCTGGTTCTCTATATATATCTGTCTGGTTCTCTATATATCTCTGTCTGGTTCTCTATATATCTCTGTCTGTTTCTCTATATATCTCTGTCTGGTTCTCTATATATCTCTGTCTGGTTCTCTATATATATCTGTCTGGTTCTCTATATATCTCTGTCTGGTTCTCTATATATCTCTGTCTGGTTCTCTATATATATCTGTGTAGTTTCTGCCTGAATCTATCTGGTTATCTGTATTCTACAGTATCTCTGTGTCTATCTGGTTATCTGTGTTCTACAGTATCTCTGTGTAGTTTCTGCCTGTATCTATCTGGTTATCTATATTCTACAGTATCTCTGTGTAGTTTCTGCCTGTATCTATCTGGTTATCTCTATTCTACAGTATCTCTTTGTAGTTTCTGCCTGTATCTATCTGGTTATCTCTATTCTACAGTATCTCTGTGTCTATCTGGTTATCTATATTCTACAGTATCTCTGTGTAGTTTCTGCCTGTATCTATCTGGTTATCTCTATTCTACAGTATCTCTGTGTAGTTTCTGCCTGAATCTATCTGGTTATCTCTATTCTACAGTATCTCTGTGTCTATCTGGTTATCTCTATTCTACATTATCTCTGTGTAGTTTCTGCCTGAATCTGTCTGGTTATCTCTATTCTACATAGATTCTGTATCTCTGTGTGGTTTCTGGTCTCTACTCTATCGTATCTCTCTCTCCAGTTCCCTGTACTCTGTACACTCTCTCTGACTGTCGTCTGACTGTATCTCTCTCCAGTTCCCTGTACTCTGTACACTCTCTCTGACTGTCGTCTGACTGTATCTTTCTCTGACTGTAGTCTGACTGTATCTCTCTCTGACTGTCGTCAGACTGTATCTCTCTCCAGTTCCCTGTACTCTGTACACTCTCTCTGACTGTCGTCTGACTGTATCTCTCTCCAGTTCCCTATACTCTGTACACTCTCTCTGACTGTCGTCTGACTGTATCTCTCTCCAGTTCCCTGTACTCTGTACACTCTCTCTGACTGTCGTCTGACTGTATCTCTCTCCAGTTCCCTGTACTCTGTACACTCTCTCTGACTGTCGTCTGACTGTATCTTTCTCTGACTGTAGTCTGACTGTATCTCTCTCTGACTGTCGTCTGACTGTATCTCTCTCCAGTTCCCTGTACTCTGTACACTCTCTCTGACTGTCGTCTGACTGTATCTTTCTCTGACTGTAGTCTGACTGTATCTCTCTTCCTCCCTCCATCTCTCTCTCCCTCCCTCCATCTCTCTCTCTCCCTCCATCTATCTCTCTTCCTCCATCTATCTCTCTTCCTCACTCCATCTATCTCTCTTCCTCACTCCATCTCTCTCTCTCGCTCCTTCCATCTCTCTCTCGCTCCATCTCTCTCTCTCCCCTTCCATCTCTCTCTCTCTCCCTCCATCTCTCTCTCTCTCCCTCCATCTCTCTCTCTCCCTCCCTCCATCTCTCTCCCTCCCTCCATCTCTCTCCCTCCCTCCATCTCTCTCTCCCTCCATCTCTCTCTATCCTTCCCTACATCTCTCTCCCTCCCTCCATCTCTCTCCCTCCCTCCATCTCTCTCTCTCCCTCCCTCCATCTCTCTCTCTCCCTCCCTCCATCTCTCTCCCTCCCTCCATCTCTCTCTCCCTCCATCTCTCTCTCGCGCTCCCTCCATCTCTCTCTCTCCCTCCCTACATCTCCCTCCCTCCATCTCTCTCCCTCCCTCCATCTCTCTCTCTCCCTCCATCTCTCTCTCGCGCTCCCTCCATCTCTCTCTCCCTCCCTACATCTCTCTCCCTCCCTACACCTCTCTCCCTTTCTCCATCTCTCTCCCTCCCTCCATCTCTTGCTCCCTACATCTCTCTCTCTCCCTCCCTCCATCTCTCTCCCTCCCTCCATCTCTCTCTCTCTCCATCTCTCTCTCACGCTCCCTCCATCTCTCTCTCCCTCCCTACATCTCTCTCCCTCCCTACATCTCTCTCCCTCCCTCCATCTCTCTCCCTTCCTCCATCTCTCGCTCCCTCCATCTCTCTCTCTCCCTCCCTCCATCTCTCTCCCTCCCTCCATCTCTCTCTCTCTCTCCATCTCTCTCTCGCGCTCCCTCCATCTCTCTCTCTCCCTCCCTACATCTCTCTCCCTCCCTCCCTCCATCTCTCTCTCTCCCTCCATCTCTCTCTCTCTCTCCCTCCATCTCTCTCTCGCGCTCCCTCCATCTCTCCCTCCCTACATCTCTCTCCCTCCCTCCATCTCTCTCCCTCCCTCCATCTCTCGCTCCCTCCATCTCTCCCTCTCCCTCCCTCCATCTCTCCCTCTCCCTCCCTCCATCTCTCCCTCTCTGTCTCTTTGTCTATCTTAGAGGATGCTCTAGTTCTCCCGCCCCCATGCCCCCTAGGCTCCTGGCACAGAGGACAGGAACAGCACAACCATCCCCTTTCTTTCTCTCCCTCCCCCTTGTCTCTCTATAGGTTATTATACAACTCCACTACACCATCCTGCTGTCTTCCACCAGTCCACCACTGTCACCACAATGTCATGCACCATCAATGAACTATGTTTTAATATTGACAATACTCTCTTTTCTCTCCCTCATCCCTCCTCTCTCTCTCTCCCCTCCCTCCTCTCTCTCTCTTCCCTCCCCCTTCTCTCTCTCTTCCCTCCCTCCCTCCTCTCTTCTCTCTCTCCCCTCCCTCCTCTCTCTTCCCTCCATCCTCTCTTCTCTCTCTCCCCTCCCTCCTCTCTCTTCCTTACCCCTCCTCTCTCCCCTCCCTCCTCTCTCTCTTCCCTCCTCTCTCTCTCTTCCCTCCCCCTCCTCTCTCTCTCTCCCCTCCCCCTCCTCTCTCTCTCTCTCTCTCTCTCTTCCCTCCCCCTCCTCTCTCTCTCTCCCCTCCCTCCTCTCTCTTCCTTACCCCTCCTCTCTCCCCTCCCTCCTCTCTCTCTTCCCTCCCTCCTCTCTCTCTCCCCTCCCCCTCCTCTCTCTCTCTCTTCCCTCCCTCCTCTCTCTCTCTTCCCTCCCTCCTCTCTCTCTCCCCTCCCCCTCCTCTCTCTCTCTGTCCCCGTCATTCTCTGGAACAGAAGAGTAACAAGGACACGTGTAACTTTGATAAAGAATTCACTAAGATGCCAGTGGATTTGACTCCTACAGATAAACTGTTTATAATGAACCTGGACCAAGACGAGTTTCTGGGATTCTCCTACACCAACCCTGAATACCCCTCTGATGAGATGACCAGGGAGGAAGAGGAGGAGGAGGAGGAAGGACAGAGCTAAGACACACACACACACCCTGAATACCCCTCTGATGAGGTGACCAGGGAGGAAGAGGAGGAGGAGGAAGGACAGAGCTAAGACACACACACACACCCTGAATACCCCTCTGATGAGGTGACCAGGGAGGAAGAGGAGGAGGAGGAGGAAGGACAGAGCTAAGACACACACACACACCCTGAATACCCCTCTGATGAGGTAACCAGGGAGGAAGAGGAGGAGGAGGAAGAACAGAGCTAAGACACACACACCCTGAATACCCCTCTGATGAGGTGACCAGGGAGGAAGAGGAGGAGGAGGAGGAAGGACAGAGCTAAGACACACATACACACACCCTGAATACCCCTCTGATGAGGTAACCAGGGAGGAAGAGGAGGAGGAGGAAGGACAGAGCTAAGACACACACACACAAACACACATAGGAAAATCAACTCTCCTTCCCTCCCTCTCTCTTGTTTTCTGTCTAATCCCTCGTTCTGACGGCTTCTCTCCTGGAGTTTCGTTTGGTGTGATGTCACAGGGTTGGTAATGCGGCAAGACACACACACACACACACACACACACACACACACACACACACACACACACACACACACACACACACACACACACACACACACACACACACACACACACACACACACACACACACACACACACACACACACACACACACACACAACACACCCACTCAGTAAGTGAGGAATGGTTCTGACTCCCCCCCAGTGAGCCATTTCAGAAGCACAAACAGCAACAATACTTCCTTCCTCAGTTGTTCATTAATTAATACATGTATTTATTCATTAATTAAGATTGTTATTTAGTTATTTAGTTATTTATTAATTAATTAATTTCGTTATTTATTTAGTTAGTGTTCTATTTATTTAGTTATTTAGTTATGTATTTATTAATTAATTTAGTTATTTAGTATTTTTTCTCATTTTGTGGGATCTAAATCAGAGAAAGCTGTGTGTGTGTGTGTGTGTGTGTGTGTGTGTGTGTGTGTGTGTGTGTGTGTGTGTGTGTGTGTGTGTGTGTGTGTGTGTGTGTGTGTGTGTGTGTGTGTGTGTGTGTGTGTGTGTGTGTGTGTCGCTGGCTTACACTAATTAGCTCCAACTCAAAGGAATAATATAAGCCTACAGTCGTATGGCTTCTACAGGACATTACTGTAAAATCAGAGGAATAATATAAGCCTACAGTCGTATGGCTTCTACAGGACATTACTGTAAAATCAGAGGAATAATATAAGCCTACAGTCGTATGGCTTCAACATGACATTACTGTAAAATCAGAGGAATAATATGGGCCTACAGTCGTATGGCTTCTACAGGACATTACTGTAAAATCAGAGGAATAATATAAGCCTACAGTCGTATGGCTTCTACAGGACATTACTGTATAAAGTCTGAACGCCCTCCACATCCCTTTACCCCTCCTCTCTCTCTCTTCGCCTCCCTCCTCTCTCTCTCTTCGCCCCCCTCCTCTCTCTCCCCTCCCTCCTCTCTCTCCCCTCCCTCCCTCCTCTCTCTCTCTCTCTTCCCTCCCCCTTCTCTCTCTCTTCCCTCCCTCCCTCCTCTCTTCTCTCTCTCCCCTCCCTCCTCTCTCTCTCCTCCCTCCTCTCTCTCCCCTCCCTCCTCTCTCTCTTCCCTCCCTCCTCTCTTCTCTCTTTACCCTGAGGTTAATGCCGATGGGTCATATGCAATAAGTCACAGCGTAGTGTTGTTTATATATGTATATAATGCAAATTAATTACTTATAAATCATACAATGTCATTTTCTGGGTTTTTGTTTTAGATTCCGTCTCTCACAGTTGAAGTGTACCTATGATAAAAATTACAGACCTCTACATACTTTGTGAGTGGGAAAACTTGCAAAATCGGCAGTGTATCAAATTCTTGTTCTCCACACTGTGTGTATATATATATATATATATATATATATATATATATATATATATATATATATATACACGGTACCAGTCAAAAGTTTGGCCACACCTACTCATTCAAGGGTTTTTCTTTATTTTTACTGTTTTCTCTCTATATATCTCTGGAACTCCTTCCAGACTGTTGGAAAAGCATTCCAGGTGAAGCTGGTGGAGAGAATGTCAAGAGTGTGCAACACTTGTTATCAAAGGCAAAGAATGGGTAGCTACTTTGAAGAATCTAAAATATATTTTTTTATTTTTTGTAACACTTTAGTTGTTGTTGTTGGTTACTACATGATTCCATACTACTTTGAAGAATCTAAAATATATTTTTTGTGTTTTTTGTAACACTTTAGTTGTTGTTGTTGGTTACTACATGATTCCATACGTGTTATTTCATCGTTTTGATGTCTTCACTGTTATTCTACAATGTAGACAATAGTGTAAAAAAACAACAACACTTTAATGAGGAGGTGTGGCCAAACTGTTTAATGAGGAGGTGTGGCCAAACTGTTTAATGAGGAGGTGTGGCCAAACTGTTTAATGAGGAGGTGTGGCCAAACTGTTTAATGAGGAGGTGTGGCCAAACTGTTTAATGGGGAGGTGTGGCCTAATTGTTTTAATGAGTAGGTGTGGCCAAACTGTTTTAATGAGGAGGTGTGGCCAAACTGTTTTAATGAGGAGGTGTGGCCAAACTGTTTTAATGAGGAGGTGTGGCCAAACTGTTTAATGAGGAGGTGTGGCCAAACTGTTTAATGAGGAGGTGTGGCCAAACTGTTTTAATGAGGAGGTGTGGCCAAACTGTTTTAATGAGGAGGTGTGGCCAAACGTTTGACTGGTACTGTATGTGGATATACACAGTGATAGTCAGTGACTAACACAATATAAACTAGTCTTATTTATTAAATAGTTATTTATGTAGTATAACAGTGACTAACACAATATAAACTAGTCTTATGTATTAAAATAGTTATTTATGTAGTATAACAGTGACTAACACAATATAAACTAGTCTTATTTATTAAAATAGTTATTTATGTAGTATAACAGTGACTAACACAATATAAACTAGTCTTATGTATTAAAATAGTTATTTATGTAGTATAACAGTGACTAACACAATATAAACTAGTCTTATGTATTAAATATTTATGTAGTATAACAGTGACTAACACAATATAAACTAGTCTTATGTATTAAATATTTATGTAGTATAACAGTGACTAACACAATATAAACTAGTCTTATATATTAAGGCAGAGCTGTGTAAGGGGAGGAGACTTGACATTTAAAGGTGATTTCCCCATATATCCGACATGTGCAGCATTTACTATTAAGGCAGGTGGGACATTACCTTTAACAGGGGCTGAGCTGAAAGGGGACTGTGGGATTGATACCAGCCATCACTGCATTACAACAACCAACTAGCAGCCTTGTGTGTGTGTGTGTGTGTGTGTGTGTGTGTGTGTGTGTGTGTGTGTGTGTGTGTGTGTGTGTGTGTGTGTGTGTGTGTGTGTGTGTGTGTGTGTGTGTGTGTGTGTGTGTGTGTGTGTGTGTGTGTGTGTGTGTGTGTGTGTGTGTGTGTGTTTTAAATATATGTTCTATGAAAGGTATAGGTCCAGTTGTCTTGTGGTTTCTCAGCTCTAGGCTAAACACATAGGATGTGTGTATATAGTTAATCAGACCATAGTAACATAGGAGTATTGTAGGCTCTAGGCTAAACACATAGGATGTGTGTATATAGTTAATCAGACCATAGTAACATAGGAGTACTGTAGGCTCTAGGCTAAACACATAGGATGTGTGTATATAGTTAATCAGACCATAGTAACATAGGAGTACTGTAGGCTCTAGGCTAAACACATAGGATGTGTATATAGTTAATCAGACCATAGTAACATAGGAGTACTGTATTCTGTGGTGTAGAGCATCGCTGTGATACTACGCTTCAATATGGGTTCATCAGAGCTTAGTGATGTTGTGTTGATGCTACCATGTACACCTAAATAAATATGCATTAGGTTAGTAGTAAGATAAGCAATGCTTTAAATGTATGATCTATCAATAGGAATCAAAGGTGTGTTTAGTTATTGACTACGATGTTACATTGTCCATCTGATTCTAATTATAGAACTGATTCTAATTATAGAATACATTCTCATTCTAAATCTGATTGTAATTCTAGAACTGATTCTAATTCTGGAACTGATTCTAATTCTGGAACTGATTCTAATTATAGAAATGATTCTAATTATAGAATACATTCTCATTCTAAATCTGATTGTAATTCTAGAACTGATTGTATTTCTAGAAATTATTCTAATTCTATTCTATTATATTCTATTTTATAGAAATTATTCTAATTCTACAGCTATACTGAGCAGTTGTGTTTTGTGACAAAAGCGCACATTTTTAGAGTGGCCTCTTATTGACATTGTGTTTTGTGACAAAAGCCACATTTTTAGAGTGGCCCCCCCAGCACAAGGTGCACCTGTGTAATGATCATGCTGTTTAATCAGCTTGTTGATATGCCACACCTGTCAGGTGGATGGATTATCTTGGCAAAGGAGAAAATACTCACTAACAGGGACGTTAAACCAATGTATAAAACCATTTGTATAAAGGTAGACTCAGCAATTTAACACCATAATTCTAAGTCGACAACAAGTTACTCCTCCCACTTTAAATGACGCGTGTATTGCTGAGTCTACCTTTAATGATAAGATACGTTATTTGATTGAATGTTATTGACTAAATATAGTTTAAAGATTACGATATTGTGTTGCTTTGTTTTTTTCATGCAGTTTAATTTGTAAATATATATATATATTTTTTTTACGATTTAGATTAGTGATTTAAGGTCTTCCCATGTAAATGTTGTGTTTTATATTTAAATATTAAAGAAATATAATTTAAATTATTATAAATGATTATGAATTTGATTATAAATTTTATTACTACGAATTTGATTATAAATGATTATTAGTTTGATTTTTAATTTGATTTTAAATGACTACGAATTTGAATTTGATTATAAATGATTATTAGTTTGATTATAAATGACTACGAATTTGATTTTAAATGACTACGAATTTGATTTTAAATGACTACGAATTTGATTTTAAATGATTATTAATTTGATTATAAATGATTTCCTGACTGTAGGGGGTGATTGATAGGTTTTTGATTTTAGAAGTGATTTAAAGACGTAAATGTTGTGTTTATATTTAAATATTAAAGATACGTAATTTAAATGATTATAAAATTTGATTTTTAAATGATTTATTTGATTATAAAATTTGATTATTAAATGATTATTATAGAATTTGACTGAGGCAGTATATTTCCTGACTGTAGGGGGTGATTGATAGGTTTAGGTCACATTACCATGAAAAGTCCCAAGTCGAAGTATTTTTCAGGATTCCACTTATTGGACATCCCTGATTCATCCAACCAGGTCTCACAGTCTCATGTCAGAATTAGACGTTTAAAAAAAAATGTTTCACAAGCATCAAAATTTCGAAGTGTTTTAAGGTTAAGTTCTGGTAGTAACCCAGAATTTTTAAGATTAGACATTAAATCTGCATTTCTAAGGTTAAGATTAGACATTAAATCTGAATTTCTAAGGTTAAGATTAGACATTAAATCTGAATTTTTAAGGTTAAGAGTAGACATTAACTCTGAATTTTTAAGGTTAGGGTTAAGTTCAGACATTAACTCTGGTTAAGGTTAAGGGTTAATGTTTGGACTAGGCATAAAATATGATGTGGCTTGATGGATAAGAGCGTCTGCTAAATGACTTAAATGTAAATGTAATGTGGCTGTCTGACCGAGGGGATTAGATACCATTAGAAATTAAACATCCTGGTTCAATGAAACCAGGCACCTGGCTTTGGAGTCTAGCTAATGACTAGAGACTAGCTAATGAAGAACACACAGGTAGGAGGGTCTAGAGACTAGCTAATGAAGAACACACAGGTAGGAGGGTCTAGAGACTAGCCTGAAGAACACACAGGTAGGAGGGTCTAAGAGACAGGTAGGGTCTAATGAAGAACACACAGTCCTAACACACAGGTAGGAGGGTCTAGAGACTAGCTAATGAAGAACACACAGGTAGGAGGGTCTAGAGACTAGCTAATGAAGAACACACAGGTAGGAGGGTCTAGAGACTAGCTAATGAAGAACACACAGGTAGGAGGGTCTAGAGACTAGCTAATGAAGAACACACAGGTAGGAGGGTCTAGAGACTAGCTAATGAAGATCACACAGGTAGGAGGGTCTAGAGACAGTTAATGAAGAACACACAGGTAGGAGGGTCTAGAGACTAGCTAATGAAGAACACACAGTCCTAACACACAGGTAGGAGGGTCTAGAGACTAGCTAATGAAGAACACACAGGTAGGAGGGTCTAGAGACTAGCTAAGCTAATGAAGAACACACAGTCCTAACACACAGGTAGGAGGGTCTAGGAGACTAGCTAATGAAGAACACACAGGTAGGAGGGTCTAGAGACTAGCTAATGAAGAACACACAGGTAGGAGGGTCTAGAGACTAGCTAATGAAGAACACACAGGTAGGAGGGTCTAGAGACTAGCTAATGAAGAACACACAGGTAGGAGGGTCTAGAGACTAGCTAATGAAGAACACACAGGTAGGAGGGTCTAGAGACTAGCTAATGAAGATGAAGAACACACAGGTAGGAGGGTCTAGAGACTAGCTAATGAAGAACACACAGGTAGGAGGGTCTAGAGACTAGCTAATGAAGATCACACAGGTAGGAGGGTCTAGAGACTAGCTAATGAAGAACACACAGGTAGGAGGTCTAGAGCGCCCAGGTAGGAGGGGAGGACTAGCGTGCTAATGAAGAACACACAGGTAGGAGTTGGTCTTTTATTTGATGAAGAACCACACTATGGTGTTAATATTTCAACAGGAGGGTCAGAAACACTGTTAATGAAGAACACACAGGTAGGAGGGTTTAGAGACTAGCTAATGAAGAACCTCTCTCTCTCTCACACAGGTCTGTTTCTAGAGACTAGCTAATGAAGAACACACAGGTAGGAGGGTCTCTGACTAGCTAATGAAGAACACACAGGTAGGAGGGTCTAGAGACGAGTTAATGAAGAACACTCAGGTAGGAGGGTCTAGAGACTAGCTAATGAAGAACACACAGGTAGGAGGGTCTAGAGACTAGCTAATGAAGAACACACAGGTAGGAGGGTCTAGAGACTGCTAATGAAGATCACACAGGTAGGAGGGTCTAGAGACGAGTTAATGAAGAACACACAGGTAGGAGGGTCTAGAGACTAGCTAATGAAGATCACACAGGTAGGAGGGTCTAGGGACTAGCTAATGGAGAACACACAGGTCTCCCCCCCTCTCTCTCAGGTAGGAGGGTCTAGGAGACTAGCTAATGAAGAACACACTCTCTCCTAACACACAGGTAGGAGGTCTTTACTGGCATGGGGAAACACACAGACAATAAACAAAAGGGAAATAAACACACACTAACACACAGGTAGGAGTCTAGAGACTAGCTAATGAAGAACACACAGGTAGGAGGGTCTAGAGACGGCTAATGAAGAACATTTACAGGTAGGAGGGTTAGAGACTAGCTAATGAAGAACACACAGTCCTAACACACAGGTAGGAGGGTCTAGAGAAGCTAATGAAGAATAAAGTAAACAGATAAATATATAAATAGGAGGGTCTACATTAAAGAACAAAGTCCTAACACAGGTAGGATCTCCTAGAGACAGTAATGAAGAACACACAGGTAGGAGGGTCTAGAGACCTGGGGCTAATGAAGAACACACAGGTAGGAGGGTCTAGAGACTAGCTAATGAAGAACACACAGGTAGGAGGGTCTAGAGACTAGCTAAAAGAACACACAGGTAGGAGGGTCAGAGACTAGCTAATGAAGAACACACAGGTAGGAGGGTCTAGAGACTAGCTAATGAAGAACACACAGGTAGGAATGTCTAGAGACTAGCTAATGAAGAACACACAGGTAGGAGGGTCTAGAACTAGCTAATGAAGTTTCACATCAGTTAATCAGCACCACCGCAGCCGGTAGGAGGGTCTAGAGACTAGCTAATGAAGACACACACTAACTAGAGACTAGCTAACACACGTTAACACACAGGTAGGAGGGTCTAGAGACTATTTAATGAAGAACACAGTGTTTTAACAATGGAGGGTCAAATAGTTAAAGAACACAAGTAGGAAAATAAATAAGCATAAATATGGGTCTAGATTTAGCTAATGAAGAACACACAGTCCTAACACACAGGTTGGAGGGTCTAGAGACTAGCTACTGAAGAACACAGGTAGGAGGGTCTAGATGACAGCTAATGAAGAACACACAGGTAGGAGCGTCTAGAGGAGCTAATGAAGAACACACAGGTAGGAGGGTCTAGAGACTAGCTAATGAAGAACACACAGTCCTAACAAAGGTAGGAGGGTCTAGAGACTAGCTATGGTCACACAGGTAGGAGGGTCTAGAGACTAGCTATGAAGAACACACAGGTAGGAGGGTCTAGAGACTGGGCTAAGATGAACACACAGGTAGGAGGGTCTAGAGACTAGCTAATGAAGATCACACAGTCTGTCACAGGTAGGAGGGCCTTTCTCAAGGTAGGCAAGGCAATGAAGCTCACTGAGTCTAGCTAATGAAGATCAACTGTCCTAACACACAGGTAGGAAGGTCTAGAGACTAGCTAATGAAGAACACACAGTCCTAACACACAGGTAGGAGGGTCTAGAAACTAGCTAATGAAGAACACACAGGTAGGAGGGTCTAGAGCTAGCTAATGAAGAACACACTTCCCTAACACAAAGGTAATAGATCTAGCTAATGAAGAACACACAGGTAGGAGGGTCTAGAGACTGAGTTCTGAAGAACACACAGGTAGGAGGGTCTAGAGACTAGCTAATGAAGAACACACAGGTAGGAGGGTCTAGAGACTAGCTAATGAAGAACACTCAGGTAGGAGGGTCTGAGACTTGCTAATGAAGAACAGTTTAGGAGGGTCTAGAGTGGTAATGAAGAACACTCAGGTAGGAGGGTCTAGAGACTAGCTAATTCTTCTCACATTATTTGGTCTTTTACATTGTAAAAGATAAATAGAGTCCTCACACAGGTAGGAGGGTCTAATGAAGAGACTAGCTAATGAAGAACAGACAGGACCAGGTAGGAGGGTCTAGAGACTAGCTCAGTTCATTTATTACACACAGGTAGGAGGGTCTAGGGACTGAGTTAATGAAGAACACACAGGTAGGAGGGTCTAGAGACTGAGCTAATGAAGATCACACAGGTAGGAGGGTCTAGAGACGTGAGTTAATGAAGAACACACAGGTAGGAGGGTCTAGAGACTGAGCTAATGAAGAACACACTGTGTTAGTGTGGTCAGGGCGTGAGTTGGAACACAGGTAGGAGTAGTCTATGACTAGCTAATGGAACACACAGTTGGGTGGGTAGTCTGTGTTAGTAATGAAGAACACACAGGTGTGAGATGGTGGGGGTCTGAGACTAGCTAATGAAGAACACAGGGTCAGTCGTGACACAGGTAGGGGTAGTCTGAGACTAGCTAATGAAGAACACACAGGTAGGGGGGTCTGAGTTAGCTAATGAAGAACACACAGGTAGGAGGGTCTAGAGTTAGCTAATGAAGTCACAGTCGTAACACACAGGTAGGAGGGTCTGTGTTAGCTAATGAAGAACACACAGGCGTGAGTTGGGTGGGTAGTCTGTGTTAGCTAATGAAGAACACACAGGCGTGAGTTGGTGTGGGTAGTCTAGAGTTAGTAATGAAGAACACACAGGTAGGTGGGGTCTGAGTTAGTAATGAAGAACACACAGGTAGGAGGGTCTAGAGACTAGCTAATGAAGAACACACAGGTAGGAGGGTCTAGAGACTAGCTAATGAAGAACACACAGGTAGGAGTTGGTCTAGAGACTAGCTCTGAAGTTAGGTAGGAGGGTCTAGAGTAGCTAATGGAACAGTCTGTGTTAGGTGGTCTAGAGACTGAGTTGAAGAACACACAGGTAGGAGGGTCTAGAGACTAGCTAATGAAGTCACAGGCGTGACACAGGTAGGAGGGTCTAGAGACTAGCTAATGAAGAACACACAGGCGTGACACAGGTAGGAGGGTCTGAGACTAGCTAATGAAGAACACACAGTTGGTGTGGGTAGTCTGTGTTAGTGTGGTCAGGCGTGAGTTGGGTGGGGTCTGTGTTAGCTAATGAAGTCGGGGCGTGAGTTGGTAGGAGGTAGTCTGAGTTAGCTAATGAAGAACACACAGTCCTGTTTGTTAGGAGGGTCTGAGTTAGTGTGGAAGAACGTGAGTTGGTAGGGGGTCTGTGACTAGCTAATGAAGAACACACAGGTAGGGGGTCTGTGTTAGCTAATGGTCAGGGCGTGAGTTGGTGTGGGAGTCTGTGCTAGTGAAGGTCACAGGTAGGAGGGTCTGTGACTAGTGTGGAACACGTGAGTTAGGTGGGTTGTCTGTGTTAGCTGTGGTCACGTGAGTTAGGTGGGTCTGTCTGTGTTAGTGTGGTCAGGGCGAAGAACACACAGGTGGGGTCCCACTAGTCTGAAGTCTGTCTTAGTGTGGTCAGGGCGTGAGTTGATGAAGAACACTGTCTGTGTTAGTGTGGTCAGGGCGTGAGTTGGAAACACTGAGGGTAGTCTGAGGCCCACTGTTAGTGTGGTCAGGGCGTGATGTAACCTCTGTGGGTAGTCAGTGTTAGTGTGGTCAGGCGTGAGTTCTGTGGGTTGTCTGTCTTAGTGTGGTCTCTCTCTGAGTTCTGTGTCTAGTCTGTGTTATCTGTTTCTCTCTCTCTGTCTCAGGGCTCTGAGTTGGTGTGGGTAGTCTCTTTTAGTGTGGTCAGGGCGTGAGTTCTCTGGGTCTGTCTGTGTTCTCTGGTCTCTCTGAGTTCTGTGGGTAGTCTGTTTAGTGTGGTCTCTCTCTGAATTAATGTGGGTAGTAATAATAATTAATATGGCCGGGCGTGAGTTTGTGGGTAGTCTGTCATGTGTGGTCATTCGTGAGTTGGGTGTGGGATCGAACCCACTACCCTGTGCATTACAAGCGCCATGCTCTACCAACTGAGCTACAGTTTCTCTGGGTAGTCTGTGTTAGTGTGGTCAACGGGCGTGAGTTGTCTGGGTAGTCTGTGTTAAGTCTGGTGGGCGTGAGTTCTCTGTGGGTAGTCTGTGTTAGTGTGGTCAGGGCGTGAGTTGGTGTGGGTAGTCTATGTTAGTGTGGTCGGGGCGAAAGTTGGACACATAGTCTGTGTTAGTGTGGTCAGGGCGTGAAATGTTAGTGTGGTCATGGCGTGAGTTGGGTGGGTAGTCTGTGTTAGTCAGTGGTCGGGCAGAATGAACGGGAAGATTATGGGTAGTCTGTAAATATAAAGTTAATTAGGGCGTAAGTTCCTGTGGGTAGTCTGTGTTAGTGTGGTCTCGGGCGTAGTTGGTGTGGGGTCTGTGTTAGTGTGGTCAGGGCGTGAGCATGGTGTGGGTAGTCTGTGTTAGTTTGGTCACGGGCGTGAGTTGGTGTGGGAGTCTGTGTTAGTGTGGTCAGGGCGTGAGTTGGTGTGGGTAGTCTGTGTTAGTGTGGTCAGGGCGTGAGTTGGTTGGGTAGTCTGTGTTAGTGTGGTCAGGGCGTGAGTTGGTGTGGGTAGTCTGTTTAGTGTGGTCAGGGCGTGAGTAGGTGTGGGTAGTCTGTGTTATGTGCACCGGGGCGTAAGTTGGTGTGGGTAGTCTGTGTTAGTGTGGTCAGGGCGTGAGTTGGTGTGGGTAGTCTGTGTTAGTGTGGTCAGGGCGTGAGTTGGTGTGGGTAGTCTGTGTTAGTGTTTCAGGGCGTGAGTTGGTGTGGGTAGTCTGTGTTAGTGTGGTCAGGGCGTGAGTTGGTGTGTTTTAAGTCTGTGTTAGTGTAAAGGTCAGGGCGTGAGTTGGTGTGGGTTTTCTGTGTTAGTGTGGTCAGGGCGTGAGTTGGTGTGGGTTGTCTGTGTTAGTGTGGTCAGGGCGTGAGTTGGGTGGGTAGTCTGTGTTACCCATGGTCAGGGCGTGAGTTGGTGTTTGGGTAGTCTGTGTTAGTGTGGTCAGGGCGTGAGTTGGTGTGGGTATGTCTGTGTTAGTATGGTGGGCTTTCCTGAGTTTGTGGGTCAGTCTATGTTCTTTTTTTCTATGTTGTGTTTATGTGTTTGGCCTGGTATGGTTCTCAATCAGAGGCGGCTGTCTATCGTTGTCTCTGATTGAGAATAATTATCTTTTTGTTTTCCCATGTTGGTTGTGTTCTGCGTTCTGGGGTCTGTAATGTCTCTGTGCCATCACCAGACAGAACTGTTTCGTTCTTCGTTTCTGTCTTTCATTTTATATTTTCATGTTTAGTGACCTTTCATTAAATATGGAACATTTACCACCCTGCACATTGGTCCTCTCATACTCCTTTTCAGAGGAGGAATAATTCGCCTACAGAATCACCCTGCATTATTTGGTCCAACAGAATGGTAAACAGAACAGAGGGTTCTGGACTCCTGGACATGGGAGGAGATTTTGGACGGAAAGGGCCCCAGGACCAGGCTTGGGACGTTCTGCCCCAAAGCAGAGCTGTATGTGTGGAAGTTTGAGCGGGGCGTGAGTTGGGAGGTAGCATGTTCTTTTTTTCTAGGTTGTGTTTATGTGTACAGGCAGCGCTACAGGCAGTTCTCAGACAGCGCTACAGGCGGCGCTACAGGTTGCTCTGATTGAGACAATACAGACAGCCTGTTTTCCCCAGTTGGTTACAGGCAGCGTACAGACAGTCTCAGGCAGCGCCAGACAGAACAGGC
>NW_025746781.1:57500-88100 GCF_021184085.1 Oncorhynchus gorbuscha
GCCCCTATATCATTAAACCCCTATATCAGTAATCCTAGTCCCTATATCAGTAATCCTAGCCCCTATATCAGTAATCCTTGTCCCTATATCAGTAATCCTAACCCCTATATCAGTAATCCTAGTCCCTATATCAGTAATCCTAGTCCCTATATCAGTAAACCTAACCCCTATATCAGTAATCCTAGCCCCTATATCAGTAACCTAACCCATATATCAGTCATCCTAGCCCATATATCAGAAATCCTAGTCCCTATATCAGTAATCCTAGTCCCTATATCATTAAACCCCTATATCAGTAATCCTAGTCCCTATATCAGTAATCCTAGTCCCTATATCATTAAACCCCTATATCAGTAATCCTAGTCCCTATATCATTAAACCCCTATATCAGTAATCCTAGTCCCTATATCAGTAATCCTAGTCCCTATATCAGTAATCCTAGCCCCTATATCAGTAATCCTAGTCCCTATATCAGTAATCCTAGTCTCTATATCATTAAACCCCTACATCAGTAATCCTAGCCCCTATATCAGTAATCCTAGCCCCTATATTAGTAATCCTAGCCCCTATATCAGTAAACCTAGCCCCTATGTCAGTAAACCTAACCCCTATGTCAGTAATCCTAGTCTATATATCAGTAAATCTCTATTTCAGTAAACCTAACCCCTATATCAGTAATCCTAACCACTATATCAGTAATCCTAGTCCCTATATCAGTAATCCTAGCCCCTATATCAGTAATCCTAGCCCCTATATCAGTAATCCTAACCGCTATATCAGTAATCCTAGTCCCTATATCAGTAATCCTAGCCCCTATATCAGTAATCCTAGCCTCTATATCAGTAATCCTAACCCCTATATCAGTAATCCTAGTCCCTATATCAGTAAACCTAACCCCTATATCAGTAATCCTAGCCTCTATATCAGTAATCCTAACCCCTATATCAGTAATCCTAGTCCCTATATCAGTAAACCTAACCCCTATATCAGTAATCCTAGCCCCTATATCAGTAAACCTAACCCATATATCAGTAATCCCAAATATTGGGCTATTTAACAAACGAGGCTCCAACGTGCTAACATTCCCATGGGTGGTGGATGACAATAGACATAAAATACCGTAAATACACGACTAAACGAGGCTCCAACGGCTAACATTCCCATTGGTGGTGGATGACAATAGACATAAAATACCGTAAATACGTGACTAGAAGAAACCCCATATTTAGACATGAAACACGTTCTGATTGGCCAGTGAGGAGCCTCGTTAAAACCCGGCTCTTTCGTAACACCACTGGCTACCGCACCCATGATTGTGGTTGTGAGAAGTAGCCCCGATCTACCGCCAGATTTACCATTGTGATTGTGTTAGCTCAATACGCTAAAGCCTAAGACTGTGTTAGCTCAATACGCTATAGCCTAAGACTGTGTTAGCTCAATACGCTATAGCCTAAGACTGTGTTAGCTCAATACGCTATAGCCTAAGACTGTGTTAGCTCAATACGCTATAGCCTAAGACTGTGTTAGCTCAATACGCTAAAGCCTAAGACTGTGTTAGCTCAATACGCTATAGCCTAAGATTGTGTTAGCTCAATATGCTATAGCCTAAGACTGTGTTAGCTCAATACGCTAAGGCCTAAGACTGTGTTAGCTCAATACGCTATAGCCTAAGACTGTGTTAGCTCAATACGCTATAGCCTAAGACTGTGTTAGCTCAATACGCTATAGCCTAAGACTGTGTTAGCTCAATAAGATAAAGCCTAAGACTGTGTTAGCTCAATATGCTAAAGCCTAAGACTGTGTTAGCTCAATACGCTAAAGCCTAAAACTGTGTTAGCTCAATACGCTAAAGCCTAAGACTGTATTAGCTCAATACGCTATAGCCTAAGACTATGTTAGCTCAATAAGATAAAGCCTAAGACCGTGTTAGCTCAATGAGTTATAGCCTAAGACTGTGTTAGCTCCCTAAGACTGTGTTAGCTCAATAAGACTGTGTTAGCTCAATAAGATAAAGCCTAAGACTGTGTTAGCTCAATGAGTTATAGCCTAAGACTGTGTTAGCTCCCTAAAACTGTGTTAGCTCAATAAGCAAAAGCCTAAGACTGTGTTGGCTCAATAAGATAAAGCCTAAACCTGTGTCCTTCTCTCTCCCTCTCCCTCTCCCTCTCTCTCTCTTTACCTCTCTCCTCATCTCTCCTCTCCTCCCTCCATCTCTCTGTCCCTCATCCTCTCCCTCTCTCCTTCCGTCTCTCTGTGCCTCATCCTCTCCCTCTCCTTCCATCTCTCTGTCCCTCATCCTCCTTCCGTCTCTCTGTGCCTCCTTCCGTCCTTCCTCTCTGTCCCTCATCCTCTCCCTCTCTCCTTCCGTCTCTCTGTCCCTCATCCTCTCCCTCTCTCCTTCCGTCTCTCTGTCCCTCATCCTCTCCCTCCTCTCCTTCTGTCTCTCTGTCCCTCATCCTCTCCCTCTCTCCTTCCGTCTCTCTGTGCCTCATCCTCTCCCTCCTTCCATCTCTCTGTCCCTCATCCTCTCCCTCCTTCCATCTCTCTGTCCCTCATCCTCTCCCTCCTTCCGTCTCTCTGTCCCTCATCCTCTCCCTCTCTCCTTCCGTCTCTCTGTCCCTCATCCTCTCCCCCTCCTTCCGTCTCTCTGTCCCTCATCCTCTCCCTCTCTCCTTCCGTCTCTCTGTCTCATCCTCTCCCTCCTTCCGTCTCTCTGTCCCTCATCCTCTCCCCTCTCCTTCCGTCTCTCTGTCCCTCATCCTCTCCCTCTCTCCTTCCATCTCTCTGTCCCTCATCCTCTCTCCTTCCTCTCTCTGTCCCTCATCCTCTCCCTCTCTCCTTGTCCCTCATCCTCTCCCTCTCTCCTTCCGTCTCTCTGTCCCTCATCCTCTCCCTCCTTCCGTCTCTCTGTCCCTCATCCTCTCCCTCCTTCCGTCTCTCTGTCCCTCATCCTCTCCCTCTCTCCTTCCATCTCTCTGTCCCTCATCCTCTCCCTCCTTCCGTCTCTCTGTCCCTCATCCTCTCCCTCTCTCCTTCCATCTCTCTGTCCCTCATCCTCTCCCTCTCTCCTTCCGTCTCTCTGTCCCTCATCCTCTCCCTCCTTCCGTCTCTCTGTCCCTCATCCTCTCCCTCTCTCCTTCCATCTCTCTGTCCCTCATCCTCTCCCTCTCTCCTTCCGTCTCTCTGTCCCTCATCCTCTCCCTCCTTCCATCTCTGTCCCTCATCCTCTCCCTCTCTCCTTCCGTCTCTCTGTCCCTCATCCTCTCCCTCTCTCCTTCCGTCTCTCTGTCCCTCATCCTCTCCCTCTCTCCCTCCCGCCGACCCCCAGCAGCTGTGGAGGTGTTTCAGGTCGAATTCTAACGTATTCCGGAATCAGAGAGAATATTCAAGACTGACAGACGGCAGGTGCTGCAGACACCTGTTCTGACAGAATGCCAGATTCACCTTGTGCCTGTGTGTGTGTGTGTGTGTGTGTGTGTGTGTGTGTGTGTGTGTGTGTGTGTGTGTGTGTGTGTGTGTGTGTGTGTGTGTGTGTGTGTGTGTGTGTGTGTGTGTGTGTGTGTGTGTGTGTGTGTGTGTGTGTGTGTGTGTGCGCGCGTTGAGTGCAGGCAGGGAGCACAGACACAGTAGAACTAGAGAATAAATATTAAAACTACACCTAGATGTTGTTATACTAGACCCTGACTACTACACCTAGATGTTATTATACTAGACCCTGACTACTACACCTAGATGTTATTATACTAGACCCTGACTACTACACCTAGATGTTATTATACTAGACCCTGACTTCAAACTACACCTAGATGTTATTATACTAGACCCTGACTACTACACCTAGATGTTATTATACTAGACCCTGACTACTACACCTAGATGTTATTATACTAGACACTGACTACTACACCTAGATGTTAATATACTAGACCCTGACTACTACACCTAGATGTTATTATACTAGACCCTGACTACTACACCTAGATGTTGTTATACTAGACCCTGACTACTACACCTAGATGTTATTATACTAGACCCTGACTACTACACCTAGATGTTGTTATACTAGACCCTGACTACTACACCTAGATGTTAATATACTAGACCCTGACTACTACACCTAGATGTTATTATACTAGACCCTGACTACTACACCTAGATGTTATTATACTAGACCCTGACTACTACACCTAGATGTTATTATACTAGACCCTGACTACTACACCTAGATGTTATTATACTAGACCCTGACTACTACACCTAGATGTTATTATACTAGACCCTGACTACTACACCTAGATGTTATTATACTAGACCCTGACTACTACACCTAGATGTTATTATACTAGACCCTGACTACTACACCTAGATGTTATTATACTAGACCCTGACTACTACACCTAGATGTTATTATACTAGACCCTGACTACTACACCTAGATGTTATTATACTAGACCCTGACTACTACACCTAGATGTTGTTATACTAGACCCTGACTACTACACCTAGATGTTATTATACTAGACCCTGACTACTACACCTAGATGTTAATATACTAGACCCTGACTACTACACCTAGATGTTAATATACTAGACCCTGACTACTACACCTAGATGTTATTATACTAGACCCTGACTACTACACCTAGATGTTATTATACTAGACCCTGACTACTACACCTAGATGTTGTTATACTAGACCCTGACTACTACACCTAGATGTTATTATACTAGACCCTGACTACTACACCTAGATGTTATTATACTAGACCCTGACTACTACACCTAGATGTTATTATACTAGACCCTGACTACTACACCTAGATGTTATTATACTAGACCCTGACTACTACACCTAGATGTTGTCATACTAGACCCTGACTACTACACCTAGATGTTGTTATACTAGACCCTGACTACTACACCTAGATGTTGTTATACTAGACCCTGACTACTACACCTAGATGTTATTATACTAGACCCTGACTACTACACCTAGATGTTATTATACTAGACCCTGACTACTACACCTAGATGTTGTTATACTAGACCCTGACTACTACACCTAGATGTTATTATACTAGACCCTGACTACTACACCTAGATGTTATTATACTAGACCCTGACTACTACACCTAGATGTTGTTATACTAGACCCTGACTACTACACCTAGATGTTATTATACTAGACCCTGACTACTACACCTAGATGTTATTATACTAGACCCTGACTACTACACCTAGATGTTGTTATACTAGACCCTGACTACTACACCTAGATGTTATTATACTAGACCCTGACTACTACACCTAGATGTTATTATACTAGACCCTGACTACTACACCTAGATGTTATTATACTAGACCCTGACTACTACACCTAGATGTTGTTATACTAGACCCTGACTACTACACCTAGATGTTATTATACTAGACCCTGACTACTACACCTAGATGTTATTATACTAGACCCTGACTTCAAACTACACCTAGATGTTGTTATACTAGACCCTGACTACTACACCTAGATGTTATTATACTAGACCCTGACTTCAAACTACACCTAGATGTTGTTATACTAGACCCTGACTACTACACCTAGATGTTGTTATACTAGACCCTGACTACTACACCTAGATGTTATTATACTAGACCCTGACTCCAAACTACACCTAGATGTTATTATACTAGACCCTGACTACTACACCTAGATGTTGTTATACTAGACCCTGACTACTACACCTAGATGTTAATATACTAGACCCTGACTTCAAACTACACCTAGATGTTATTATACTAGACCCTGACTACTACACCTAGATGTTGTTATACTAGACCCTGACTACTACACCTAGATGTTATTATACTAGACCCTGACTACTACACCTAGATGTTGTTATACTAGACCCTGACTACTACACCTAGATGTTATTATACTAGACCCTGACTACTACACCTAGATGTTGTTATACTAGACCCTGACTACTACACCTAGATGTTGTTATACTAGACCCTGACTACTACACCTAGATGTTATTATACTAGACCCTGACTACTACACCTAGATGTTAATATACTAGACCCTGACTACTACACCTAGATGTTATTATACTAGACCCTGACTACTACACCTAGATGTTATTATACTAGACCCTGACTACTACACCTAGATGTTAATATACTAGACCCTGACTACTACACCTAGATGTTGTTATACTAGACCCTGACTACTACACCTAGATGTTATTATACATTACATTTACATTTACATTTAAGTCATTTAGCAGACGCTCTTATCCAGAGCGACTTACAAATTGGTGCATTCACCTTATGACATCCAGTGGAACAGTCACTTTACAATAGTGCATCTAAATCTTAAAGGGGGGGGGGGGAGAGGGAATACTTATCCTATCCTAGGTATTCCTTAAAGAGGTGGGGTTTCAGGTGTCTCCGGAAGGTGGTGATTGACTCCGCTGTCCTGGCGTCGTGAGGGAGTTTGTTCCACCATTGGGGGGCCAGCGCAGCGAACAGTTTTGACTGGGCTGAGTGGGAGCTGTACTTCCTCAGTGGTAGGGAGGCGAGCAGGCCAGAGGTGGATGAACGCAGTGCTCTTGTTTGGGTGTAGGGCCTGATCAGAGCCTGGAGGTACTGAGGTGCCGTTCCCCTCACAGCTCCGTAGGCAAGCACCATGGTCTTGTAGCGGATGCGAGCTTCAACTGGAAGCCAGTGGAGAGAACGGAGGAGCGGGGTGACGTGAGAGAACTTGGGAAGGTTGAACACCAGACGGGCTGCGGCGTTCTGGATGAGTTGAAGGGGTTTAATGGCACAGGCAGGGAGCCCAGCCAACAGCGAGTTGCAGTAATCCAGACGGGAGATGACAAGTGCCTGGATTAGGACCTGCGCCGCTTCCTGTGTGAGGCAGGGTCGTACTCTGCGGATGTTGTAGAGCATGAACCTACAGGAACGGGCCACCACCTGACTACTACACCTAGATGTTGTTATACTAGACCCTGACTACTACACCTAGATGTTGTTATACTAGACCCTGACTACTACACCTAGATGTTGTTATACTAGACCCTGACTACAACACCTAGATGTTGTTATACTAGACCCTGACTACTACACCTAGATGTTGTTATACTAGACCCTGACTACTACACCTAGATGTTATTATACTAGACCCTGACTACTACACCTAGATGTTATTATACTAGACCCTGACTACTACACCTAGATGTTATTATACTAGACCCTGACTACTACACCTAGATGTTATTATACTAGACCCTGACTTCAAACTACACCTAGATGTTAATATACTAGACCCTGACTACTACACCTAGATGTTATTATACTAGACCCTGACTACTACACCTAGATGTTATTATACTAGACCCTGACTACTACACCTAGATGTTATTATACTAGACCCTGACTACTACACCTAGATGTTATTATACTAGACCCTGACTTCAAACTACACCTAGATGTTAATATACTAGACCCTGACTACTACACCTAGATGTTATTATACTAGACCCTGACTACTACACCTAGATGTTATTATACTAGACCCTGACTACTACACCTAGATGTTATTATACTAGACCCTGACTACTACACCTAGATGTTATTATACTAGACCCTGACTACTACACCTAGATGTTGTTATACTAGACCCTGACTCCAAACTACACCTAGATGTTATTATACTAGACCCTGACTACTACACCTAGATGTTATTATACTAGACCCTGACTACTACACCTAGATGTTATTATACTAGACCCTGACTACTACACCTAGATGTTATTATACTAGACCCTGACTTCAAACTACACCTAGATGTTATTATACTAGACCCTGACTACTACACCTAGATGTTATTATACTAGACCCTGACTACTACACCTAGATGTTAATATACTAGACCCTGACTACTACACCTAGATGTTAATATACTAGACCCTGACTACTACACCTAGATGTTAATATACTAGACCCTGACTACTACACCTAGATGTTATTATACTAGACCCTGACTACTACACCTAGATGTTGTTATACTAGACCCTGACTACTACACCTAGATGTTGTTATACTAGACCCTGACTACTACACCTAGATGTTAATATACTAGACCCTGACTACTACACCTAGATGTTGTTATACTAGACCCTGACTACTACACCTAGATGTTGTCATACTAGACCCTGACTACTACACCTAGATGTTATTATACTAGACCCTGACTACTACACCTAGATGTTATTATACTAGACCCTGACTACTACACCTAGATGTTATTATACTAGACCCTGACTACTACACCTAGATGTTAATATACTAGACCCTGACTACTACACCTAGATGTTATTATACTAGACCCTGACTACTACACCTAGATGTTATTATACTAGACCCTGACTACTACACCTAGATGTTATTATACTAGACCCTGACTACTACACCTAGATGTTGTTATACTAGACCCTGACTACTACACCTAGATGTTATTATACTAGACCCTGACTACTACACCTAGATGTTATTATACTAGACCCTGACTTCAAACTACACCTAGATGTTAATATACTAGACCCTGACTACTACACCTAGATGTTGTTATACTAGACCCTGACTACTACACCTAGATGTTATTATACTAGACCCTGACTACTACACCTAGATGTTATTATACTAGACCCTGACTACTACACCTAGATGTTAATATACTAGACCCTGACTACTACACCTAGATGTTGTTATACTAGACCCTGACTACTACACCTAGATGTTGTTATACTAGACCCTGACTACTACACCTAGATGTTATTATACTAGACCCTGACTACTACACCTAGATGTTGTTATACTAGACCCTGACTACTACACCTAGATGTTATTATACTAGACCCTGACTACTACACCTAGATGTTATTATACTAGACCCTGACTACTACACCTAGATGTTGTTATACTAGACCCTGACTACTACACCTAGATGTTATTATACTAGACCCTGACTACTACACCTAGATGTTATTATACTAGACCCTGACTACTACACCTAGATGTTGTTATACTAGACCCTGACTACTACACCTAGATGTTATTATACTAGACCCTGACTACTACACCTAGATGTTATTATACTAGACCCTGACTACTACACCTAGATGTTGTTATACTAGACCCTGACTACTACACCTAGATGTTATTATACTAGACCCTGACTACTACACCTAGATGTTATTATACTAGACCCTGACTACTACACCTAGATGTTGTTATACTAGACCCTGACTACTACACCTAGATGTTGTCATACTAGACCCTGACTTCAAACTACACCTAGATGTTAATATACTAGACCCTGACTACTACACCTAGATGTTAATATACTAGACCCTGACTCCAAACTACACCTAGATGTTATTATACTAGACCCTGACTACTACACCTAGATGTTATTATACTAGACCCTGACTTCAAACTACACCTAGATGTTATTATACTAGACCCTGACTACTACACCTAGATGTTATTATACTAGACCCTGACTACTACACCTAGATGTTGTTATACTAGACCCTGACTACTACACCTAGATGTTATTATACTAGACCCTGACTACTACACCTAGATGTTGTTATACTAGACCCTGACTACTACACCTAGATGTTGTTATACTAGACCCTGACTACTACACCTAGATGTTATTATACTAGACCCTGACTACTACACCTAGATGTTGTTATACTAGACCCTGACTACTACACCTAGATGTTGTTATACTAGACCCTGACTACTACACCTAGATGTTATTATACTAGACCCTGACTACTACACCTAGATGTTAATATACTAGACATTTACATTTACATTTAAGTCATTTAGCAGACGCTCTTATCCAGAGCGACTTACAAATTGGTGCATTCACCTTATGACATCCAGTGGAACAGTCACTTTACAATAGTGCATCTAAATCTTAAAGGGGGGGGTGAGAGGGAATACTTATCCTATCCTAGGTATTCCTTAAAGAGGTGGGGTTTCAGGTGTCTCCGGAAGGTGGTGATTGACTCCGCTGTCCTGGCGTCGTGAGGGAGTTTGTTCCACCATTGGGGGGTCAGAGCAGCGAACAGTTTTGACTGGGCTGAGCGGGAGCTGTACTTCCTCAGTGGTAGGGAGGCGAGCAGGCCAGAGGTGGATGAACGCAGTGCTCTTGTTTGGGTGTAGGGCCTGATCAGAGCCTGGAGGTACTGAGGTGCCGTTCCCTCACAGCTCCGTAGGCAAGCACCATGGTCTTGTAGCGGATGCGAGCTTCAACTGGAAGCCAGTGGAGAGAACGGAGGAGCGGGGTGACGTGAGAGAACTTGGGAAGGTTGAACACCAGACGGGCTGCGGCGTTCTGGATGAGTTGAAGGGGTTTAATGGCACAGGCAGGGAGCCCAGCCAACAGCGAGTTGCAGTAATCCAGACGGGAGATGACAAGTGCCTGGATTAGGACCTGCGCCGCTTCCTGTGTGAGGCAGGGTCGTACTCTGCGGATGTTGTAGAGCATGAACCTACAGGAACGGGCCACCACCTGACTACTACACCTAGATGTTGTTATACTAGACCCTGACTACTACACCTAGATGTTGTTATACTAGACCCTGACTCCAAACTACACCTAGATGTTGTTATACTAGACCCTGACTACTACACCTAGATGTTATTATACTAGACCCTGACTACTACACCTAGATGTTATTATACTAGACCCTGACTACTACACCTAGATGTTATTATACTAGACCCTGACTACTACACCTAGATGTTGTTATACTAGACCCTGACTACTACACCTAGATGTTATTATACTAGACCCTGACTACTACACCTAGATGTTGTTATACTAGACCCTGACTACTACACCTAGATGTTAATATACTAGACCCTGACTACTACACCTAGATGTTAATATACTAGACCCTGACTACTACACCTAGATGTTGTTATACTAGACCCTGACTACTACACCTAGATGTTGTTATACTAGACCCTGACTACTACACCTAGATGTTATTATACTAGACCCTGACTACTACACCTAGATGTTGTTATACTAGACCCTGACTACTACACCTAGATGTTATTATACTAGACCCTGACTACTACACCTAGATGTTGTTATACTAGACCCTGACTACTACACCTAGATGTTATTATACTAGACCCTGACTACTACACCTAGATGTTAATATACTAGACATTTACATTTACATTTAAGTCATTTAGCAGACGCTCTTATCCAGAGCGACTTACAAATTGGTGCATTCACCTTATGACATCCAGTGGAACAGTCACTTTACAATAGTGCATCTAAATCTTAAAGGGGGGGGGGGAGAGGGAATACTTATCCTATCCCTAGGTATTCCTTAAAGAGGTGGGGTTTCAGGTGTCTCCGGAAGGTGGTGATTGACTCCGCTGTCCTGGCGTCGTGAGGGAGTTTGTTCCACCATTGGGGGGTCAGAGCAGCGAACAGTTTTGACTGGGCTGAGCGGGAGCTGTACTTCCTCAGTGGTAGGGAGGCGAGCAGGCCAGAGGTGGATGAACGCAGTGCTCTTGTTTGGGTGTAGGGCCTGATCAGAGCCTGGAGGTACTGAGGTGCCGTTCCCCTCACAGCTCCGTAGGCAAGCACCATGGTCTTGTAGCGGATGCGAGCTTCAACTGGAAGCCAGTGGAGAGAACGGAGGAGCGGGGTGACGTGAGAGAACTTGGGAAGGTTGAACACCAGACGGGCTGCGGCGTTCTGGATGAGTTGAAGGGGTTTAATGGCACAGGCAGGAGCCCAGCCAACAGCGAGTTGCAGTAATCCAGACGGGAGATGACAAGTGCCTGGATTAGGACCTGCGCCGCTTCCTGTGTGAGGCAGGGTCGTACTCTGCGGATGTTGTAGAGCATGAACCTACAGGAACGGGCCACCACCTGACTACTACACCTAGATGTTGTTATACTAGACCCTGACTACTACACCTAGATGTTGTTATACTAGACCCTGACTCCAAACTACACCTAGATGTTATTATACTAGACCCTGACTACTACACCTAGATGTTAATATACTAGACCCTGACTACTACACCTAGATGTTGTTATACTAGACCCTGACTACTACACCTAGATGTTATTATACTAGACCCTGACTACTACACCTAGATGTTAATATACTAGACCCTGACTACTACACCTAGATGTTGTTATACTAGACCCTGACTACTACACCTAGATGTTGTTATACTAGACCCTGACTACTACACCTAGATGTTGTTATACTAGACCCTGACTACTTCACCTAGATGTTATTATACTAGACCCTGACTTCAAACTACACCTAGATGTTAATATACTAGACCCTGACTACTACACCTAGATGTTGTTATACTAGACCCTGACTACTACACCTAGATGTTGTTATACTAGACCCTGACTACAACACCTAGATGTTGTTATACTAGACCCTGACTACTACACCTAGATGTTGTTATACTAGACCCTGACTACTACACCTAGATGTTAATATACTAGACCCTGACTACTTCACCTAGATGTTGTTATACTAGACCCTGACTACTACACCTAGATGTTATTATACTAGACCCTGACTACTACACCTAGATGTTGTTATACTAGACCCTGACTACTACACCTAGATGTTATTATACTAGACCCTGACTACTACACCTAGATGTTATTATACTAGACCCTGACTACTACACCTAGATGTTATTATACTAGACCCTGACTACTACACCTAGATGTTATTATCCTAGACCCTGACTACTACACCTAGATGTTGTTATACTAGACCCTGACTACTACACCTAGATGTTATTATACTAGACCCTGACTACTACACCTAGATGTTATTATCCTAGACCCTGACTACTACACCTAGATGTTGTTATACTAGACCCTGACTACTACACCTAGATGTTATTATACTAGACCCTGACTACTACACCTAGATGTTGTTATACTAGACCCTGACTACTACACCTAGATGTTGTTATACTAGACCCTGACTTCAAACTACACCTAGATGTTATTATCCTAGACCCTGACTACTACACCTAGATGTTGTTATACTAGACCCTGACTACTACACCTAGATGTTATTATACTAGACCCTGACTACTACACCTAGATGTTATTATCCTAGACCCTGACTACTACACCTAGATGTTGTTATACTAGACCCTGACTACTACACCTAGATGTTATTATCCTAGACCCTGACTACTACACCTAGATGTTGTTATACTAGACCCTGACTACTACACCTAGATGTTATTATACTAGACCCTGACTACTACACCTAGATGTTGTTATACTAGACCCTGACTACTACACCTAGATGTTGTTATACTAGACCCTGACTACTACACCTAGATGTTGTTATACTAGACCCTGACTACTACACCTAGATGTTATTATACTAGACCCTGACTACTACACCTAGATGTTATTATACTAGACCCTGACTACTACACCTAGATGTTATTATACTAGACCCTGACTACTACACCTAGATGTTATTATACTAGACCCTGACTACTACACCTAGATGTTATTATACTAGACCCTGACTACTACACCTAGATGTTGTTATACTAGACCCTGACTACTACACCTAGATGTTGTTATACTAGACCCTGACTACTACACCTAGATGTTGTTATACTAGACCCTGACTACTACACCTAGATGTTATTATACTAGACCCTGACTACTACACCTAGATGTTGTTATACTAGACCCTGACTACTACACCTAGATGTTGTTATACTAGACCCTGACTACTACACCTAGATGTTGTTATACTAGACCCTGACTACTACACCTAGATGTTATTATACTAGACCTGACTACTACACCTAGATGTTATTATACTAGACCCTGACTACTACACCTAGATGTTATTATACTAGACCCTGACTTCAAACTACACCTAGATGTTGTTATACTAGACCCCTGACTACTACACCTAGATGTTATTATACTAGACCCTGACTACTACACCTAGATGTTATTATACTAGACCCTGACTTCAAACTACACCTAGATGTTGTTATACTAGACCCTGACTACTACACCTAGATGTTATTATACTAGACCCTGACTACTACACCTAGATGTTATTATACTAGACCCTGACTACTACACCTAGATGTTATTATACTAGACCCTGACTACTACACCTAGATGTTATTATACTAGACCCTGACTACTACACCTAGATGTTGTTATACTAGACCCTGACTACTACACCTAGATGTTATTATACTAGACCCTGACTACTACACCTAGATGTTATTATACTAGACCCTGACTTCAAACTACACCTAGATGTTATTATACTAGACCCTGACTACTACACCTAGATGTTATTATACTAGACCCTGACTACTACACCTAGATGTTATTATCCTAGACCCTGACTACTACACCTAGATGTTGTTATACTAGACCCTGACTACTACACCTAGATGTTAATATACTAGACATTTACATTTACATTTAAGTCATTTAGCAGACGCTCTTATCCAGAGCGACTTACAAATTGGTGCATTCACCTTATGACATCCAGTGGAACAGCCACTTTACAATAGTGCATCTAAATCTTAAAGGGGGGGGGGGAGAGGGAATACTTATCCTATCCTAGGTATTCCTTAAAGAGGTGGGGTTTCAGGTGTCTCCGGAAGGTGGTGATTGACTCCGCTGTCCTGGCGTCGTGAGGGAGTTTGTTCCACCATTGGGGGGCCAGCGCAGCGAACAGTTTTGACTGGGCTGAGCGGGAGCTGTACTTCCTCAGTGGTAGGGAGGCGAGCAGGCCAGAGGTGGATGAACGCAGTGCTCTTGTTTGGGTGTAGGGCCTGATCAGAGCCTGGAGGTACTGAGGTGCCGTTCCCCTCACAGCTCCGTAGGCAAGCACCATGGTCTTGTAGCGGATGCGAGCTTCAACTGGAAGCCAGTGGAGAGAACGGAGGAGCGGGGTGACGTGAGAGAACTTGGGAAGGTTGAACACCAGACGGGCTGCGGCGTTCTGGATGAGTTGAAGGGGTTTAATGGCACAGGCAGGGAGCCCAGCCAACAGCGAGTTGCAGTAATCCAGACGGGAGATGACAAGTGCCTGGATTAGGACCTGCGCCGCTTCCTGTGTGAGGCAGGGTCGTACTCTGCGGATGTTGTAGAGCATGAACCTACAGGAACGGGCCACCACCTGACTACTACACCTAGATGTTGTTATACTAGACCCTGACTACTACACCTAGATGTTGTTATACTAGACCCTGACTCCAAACTACACCTAGATGTTGTTATACTAGACCCTGACTACTACACCTAGATGTTAATATACTAGACCCTGACTACTACACCTAGATGTTGTTATACTAGACCCTGACTACTACACCTAGATGTTATTATACTAGACCCTGACTACTACACCTAGATGTTAATATACTAGACCCTGACTACTACACCTAGATGTTGTTATACTAGACCCTGACTACTACACCTAGATGTTGTTATACTAGACCCTGACTACTACACCTAGATGTTGTTATACTAGACCCTGACTACTTCACCTAGATGTTATTATACTAGACCCTGACTTCAAACTACACCTAGATGTTAATATACTAGACCCTGACTACTACACCTAGATGTTGTTATACTAGACCCTGACTACTACACCTAGATGTTGTTATACTAGACCCTGACTACAACACCTAGATGTTGTTATACTAGACCCTGACTACTACACCTAGATGTTGTTATACTAGACCCTGACTACTACACCTAGATGTTAATATACTAGACCCTGACTACTTCACCTAGATGTTGTTATACTAGACCCTGACTACTACACCTAGATGTTGTTATACTAGACCCTGACTACTACACCTAGATGTTATTATACTAGACCCTGACTACTACACCTAGATGTTATTATACTAGACCCTGACTACTACACCTAGATGTTATTATACTAGACCCTGACTACTACACCTAGATGTTATTATCCTAGACCCTGACTACTACACCTAGATGTTGTTATACTAGACCCTGACTACTACACCTAGATGTTATTATACTAGACCCTGACTACTACACCTAGATGTTATTATCCTAGACCCTGACTACTACACCTAGATGTTGTTATACTAGACCCTGACTACTACACCTAGATGTTATTATACTAGACCCTGACTACTACACCTAGATGTTGTTATACTAGACCCTGACTACTACACCTAGATGTTGTTATACTAGACCCTGACTTCAAACTACACCTAGATGTTATTATCCTAGACCCTGACTACTACACCTAGATGTTGTTATACTAGACCCTGACTACTACACCTAGATGTTATTATCCTAGACCCTGACTACTACACCTAGATGTTGTTATACTAGACCCTGACTACTACACCTAGATGTTGTTATACTAGACCCTGACTACTACACCTAGATGTTATTATACTAGACCCTGACTACTACACCTAGATGTTATTATACTAGACCCTGACTACTACACCTAGATGTTATTATACTAGACCCTGACTACTACTACACCTAGATGTTATTATACTAGACCCTGACTACTACACCTAGATGTTATTATACTAGACCCTGACTACTACACCTAGATGTTGTTATACTAGACCCTGACTACTACACCTAGATGTTATTATACTAGACCCTGACTACTACACCTAGATGTTGTTATACTAGACCCTGACTACTACACCTAGATGTTAATATACTAGACCCTGACTACTACACCTAGATGTTAATATACTAGACCCTGACTACTACACCTAGATGTTGTTATACTAGACCCTGACTACTACACCTAGATGTTGTTATACTAGACCCTGACTACTACACCTAGATGTTATTATACTAGACCCTGACTACTACACCTAGATGTTAATATACTAGACCCTGACTACTACACCTAGATGTTGTTATACTAGACCCTGACTACTACACCTAGATGTTGTTATACTAGACCCTGACTACTACACCTAGATGTTATTATACTAGACCCTGACTACTACACCTAGATGTTAATATACTAGACCCTGACTACTACACCTAGATGTTATTATACTAGACCCTGACTACTACACCTAGATGTTGTTATCCTAGACCCTGACTACTACACCTAGATGTTGTTATACTAGACCCTGACTACTACACCTAGATGTTATTATACTAGACCCTGACTACTACACCTAGATGTTGTTATACTAGACCCTGACTACTACACCTAGATGTTGTTATACTAGACCCTGACTACTACACCTAGATGTTGTTATACTAGACCCTGACTACTACACCTAGATGTTATTATACTAGACCCTGACTACTACACCTAGATGTTAATATACTAGACCCTGACTACTACACCTAGATGTTGTTATACTAGACCCTGACTACTACACCTAGATGTTATTATACTAGACCCTGACTTCAAACTACACCTAGATGTTGTTATACTAGACCCTGACTACTACACCTAGATGTTATTATACTAGACCCTGACTACTACACCTAGATGTTATTATACTAGACCCTGACTTCAAACTACACCTAGATGTTGTTATACTAGACCCTGACTACTACACCTAGATGTTATTATACTAGACCCTGACTACTACACCTAGATGTTATTATACTAGACCCTGACTACTACACCTAGATGTTATTATACTAGACCCTGACTACTACACCTAGATGTTATTATACTAGACCCTGACTACTACACCTAGATGTTGTTATACTAGACCCTGACTACTACACCTAGATGTTATTATACTAGACCCTGACTACTACACCTAGATGTTATTATACTAGACCCTGACTTCAAACTACACCTAGATGTTATTATACTAGACCCTGACTACTACACCTAGATGTTATTATACTAGACCCTGACTACTACACCTAGATGTTATTATCCTAGACCCTGACTACTACACCTAGATGTTGTTATACTAGACCCTGACTACTACACCTAGATGTTAATATACTAGACATTTACATTTACATTTAAGTCATTTAGCAGACGCTCTTATCCAGAGCGACTTACAAATTGGTGCATTCACCTTATGACATCCAGTGGAACAGTCACTTTACAATAGTGCATCTAAATCTTAAAGGGGGGAGAGGGAATACTTATCCTATCCTAGGTATTCCTTAAAGAGGTGGGGTTTCAGGTGTCTCCGGAAGGTGGTGATTGACTCCGCTGTCCTGGCGTCGTGAGGGAGTTTGTTCCACCATTGGGGGCCAGCGCAGTTTAACAGTTTTGACTGGGCTGAGCGGGAGCTGTACTTCCTCAGTGGTAGGGAGGCGAGCAGGCCAGAGGTGGATGAACGCAGTGCTCTTGTTTGGGTGTAGGGCCTGATCAGAGCCTGGAGGTACTGAGGTGCCGTTCCCCCTCACAGCTCCGTAGGCAAGCACCATGGTCTTGTAGCGGATGCGGCTTCAACTGGAAGCCAGTGGAGAGAACGGAGGAGCGGGGTGACGTGAGAGAACTTGGGAAGGTTGAACACCAGACGGGCTGCGGCGTTCTGGATGAGTTGAAGGGGTTTAATGGCACAGGCAGGGAGCCCAGCCAACAGCGAGTTGCAGTAATCCAGACGGGAGATGACAAGTGCCTGGATTAGGACCTGCGCCGCTTCCTGTGTGAGGCAGGGTCGTACTCTGCGGATGTTGTAGAGCATGAACCTACAGGAACGGGCCACCACCTGACTACTACACCTAGATGTTGTTATACTAGACCCTGACTACTACACCTAGATGTTGTTATACTAGACCCTGACTACTACACCTAGATGTTGTTATACTAGACCCTGACTACTACACCTAGATGTTAATATACTAGACCCTGACTACTACACCTAGATGTTATTATACTAGACCCTGACTACTACACCTAGATGTTATTATACTAGACCCTGACTACTACACCTAGATGTTATTATACTAGACCCTGACTACTACACCTAGATGTTATTATACTAGACCCTGACTACTACACCTAGATGTTATTATACTAGACCCTGACTACTACACCTAGATGTTATTATACTAGACCCTGACTAATACACCTAGATGTTATTATACTAGACCCTGACTACCACACCTAGATGTTGTTATACTAGACCCTGACTACTACACCTAGATGTTATTATACTAGACCCTGACTACTACACCTAGATGTTGTTATACTAGACTCTGACACTGTGGGTTTTCCTCCATGACCTCTGTGAGTCGATAGGTTAAGTAATATCAATCAGTACCTCTATCTTTCCCTCTGATAGGCCAGGAGTTGTCACCATATTTCTAGCACCTGTCCGGCCTCCTGTTGATTTGACGCTTCAGGACCAATCAGCTCAGATGTGACACCAGGAAACCCACGCTCCAGGAACAATCAAGCTGATCGACTGCCATTATGATTCCAAACTGAAGAATACGTCTCTGATTGGCTACTGCTGATATTCCCCGGGGGCCAGAGAACAGGATCTCTGATTGGTTCCCCACAGCAGGTGAGAAGAAGCCAATGAGACCGTGTGATTACTTCCTGTCTCTAACTTCCTGTCTTGAACAGAAACTGATCGATGCCTACACTGTCCTGTTTCTGTGATGAAAATTTAAATTCGCCAACTGTTTTTATTCCCAGTGTAAAGTATGTGTTCTACAGAAACAGCGAGGATGCCTGTGGCAGTGCACACACACACACACACACACACACACACACACACACACACACACACACACACTCACACTCACACACACACACACACACACACACACACACACACACACACACACACACACACACACACACACACACACACACACACACACGCACACGCACACACACACACACATCTACACACACACGCACACGCACACACACATCACACACACACGCACACGCACACGCACACACACACAAACACACACACACACAAACACGCACGCACACACACATGCACACACTCACGCACACACACACACACACACAAACACGCACACGCACATTCACACACACACACACAAACACGCACACGCACACATACACACACACACTCACACTCACACGCACACACACACCCACACACACAAACAAGCACACGCACACATACAAACACGCACACATACACACACACACTCACACACACTCACACACACACACACACACACACGCACGCACACACACACACGCACGCACACACGCACGCACGCACGCACACAAACGCACGCACGCGCGCGCACGCACGCACGCACGCACACACACACACACACACACACACACACACACACACACACACACACACACACACACACATACACACACACATACAAACACACATACACACACGCTCACACACTCACACACTCACACACTCACACACTCACACACTCACACACTCACACACTCACACACACACATACAAACACACACGCACACTCACATACACTCACACACTCACACACACACACACAAATGTGTAGTATCACATTTTTCATTTCATTTCATTTCATTTCATTACAGCACAACGGTTTGATTTGTTTGATCGTAGCTAGCTACATAGCTAGCTACATAGCCGTCTGTGTATCAAAGATAATTGTTGTCGTTCTTTTAACGCAACGTAACGTAATCAACACTGCTAGCTAGCCAGCTAGCCCCCGAATAGCAGCACTGTAGAAACTATTACACTCAACGGAACAACTTGATTAGTGTAGTGTCAACAACGCAGCCACTGCCAGCTAGCCTACTTCAGCAGTACTGTATCATTTTAATCATTTTAGTCAATAAGATTCTTGTTACGTAAGCTTAACTTTCTGAACATTTGAGACGTGTAGTCCACTTGTCATTCCAATCTCCTTGCATTAGCGTAGCCTCTTCTGTAGCCTGTCAACTATGTGTCTGTCTATCCCTGTTCTCTCCTCTCTGCACAGACCATACAAACGCTCCACACCGCGTGGCCGCTGCCACCCTAATCTGGTGATCCCAGCGCGCACGACCCACGTGGAGTTCCAGGTCTCCGGTAGCCTCTGGAACTGCCGATCTGCAGCCAACAAGGCAGAGTTCATCTCAGCCTATGCCTCCCTCCAGTCCCTCGACTTCTTGGCACTGACAGAAACATGGATCACCACAGATAACACTGCTACTCCTACTGCTCTCTCTTCGTCCGCCCACGTGTTCTCGCACACCCCGAGAGCTTCTGGTCAGCGGGGTGGTGGCATCGGGATCCTTATCTCTCCCAAGTGGTCATTCTCTCTTTCTCCCCTTACCCATCTGTCTATCGCCTCCTTTGAATTTCATGCTGTCACAGTTACCAGCCCTTTCAAGCTTAACATCCTTATCATTTATCGCCCTCCAGGTCCCCTCGGAGAGTTCATCAATGAGCTTGATGCCTTGATAAGCTCCTTTCCTGAGGATGGCTCACCTCTCACAGTTCTGGGCGACTTTAACCTCCCCACGTCTACCTTTGACTCATTCCTCTCTGCCTCCTTCTTTCCCTCCTCTCCTCTTTTGACCTCACCCTCTCACCTTCCCCCCTACTCACAAGGCAGGCAATACGCTCGACCTCATCTTTACTAGATGCTGTTTTTCCACTAACCTCATTGCAACTCCCCTCCAAGTCTCCGACCACTACCTTGTATCCTTTTCCCTCTCGCTCTCATCCAACACTTCCCACACTGCCCCTACTCGGATGGTATCGCCGTCCCAACCTTCGCTCTCTCTCCCCGCTACTCTCTCCTCTTCCATCCTATCATCTCTTCCCTCTGCTCAAACCTTCTCCAACCTATCTCCTGATTCTGCCTCCTCAACCCTCCTCTCTTCCCTTTCTGCATCCTTTGACTCTCTATGTCCCTATCTTCCAGGCCGGCTCGGTCCTCCCCTCCCGCTCCGTGGCTTGACGACTCATTGCGAGCTCACAGAACAGGGCTCCGGGCAGCCGAGCGGAAATGGAGGAAAACTCGCCTCCCTGCGGACCTGGCATCCTTTCACTCCCTCCTCTCTACATTTTCCTCCTCTGTCTCTGCTGCTAAAGCCACTTTCTACCACTCTAAATTCCAAGCATCTGCCTCTAACCCTAGGAAGCTCTTTGCCACCTTCTCCTCCCTCCTGAATCCTCCTCCCCCTCCCCCCTCCTCCCTCTCTGCAGATGACAGTCAACCATTTTGAAAAGAAGGTCGACGACATCCGATCCTCGTTTGCTAAGTCAAACGACACCGCTGGTTCTGCTCACAGTGCCCTACCCTGTGCTCTGACCTCTTTCTCCCCTCTCTCTCCAGATGAAATCTCGCGTCTTGTGACGGCCGGCCGCCCAACAACCTGCCCGCTTGACCCTATCCCCTCCTCTCTTCTCCAGACCATTTCCGGAAACCTTCTCCCTTACCTCACCTCGCTCATCAACTTATCCCTGACCGCTGGCTACGTCCCTTCCGTCTTCAAGAGAGCGAGAGTTGCACCCTTCTGAAAAAACCTACACTCGATCCCTCCGATGTCAACAACTACAGACCAGTATCCCTTCTTTCTTTTCTCTCCAAAACTCTTGAACGTGCCGTCCTTGGTCAGCTCTCCCGCTATCTCTCTCAGAATGACCTTCTTGATCCAAATCAGTCAGGTTTCAAGACTAGTCATTCAACTGAGACTGCTCTTCTCTGTATCACGGAGGCGCTCCGCACCGCTAAAGCTAACTCTCTCTCCTCTGCTCTCATCCTTCTAGACCTATCGGCTGCCTTCGATACTGTGAACCATCAGATACTCCTCTCCACCCTCTCCGAGTTGGGCATCTCCGGCGTGGCCCACGCTTGGATTGCGTCCTACCTGACAGGTCGCTCCTACCAGGTGGCGTGGCGAGAATCTGTCTCCTCACCATGCGCTCTCACCACTGGTGTCCCCCAGGGCTCTGTTCTAGGCCCTCTCCTATTCTCGCTATACACCAAGTCACTTGGCTCTGTCATAACCTCACATGGTCTCTCCTATCATTGCTATGCAGACGACACACAATTAATCTTCTCCTTTCCCCCTTCTGATGACCAGGTGGCGAATCGCATCTCTGCATGTCTGGCAGGCATATCAGTGTGGATGACGGATCACCACCTCAAGCTGAACTTCGGCAAGACGGAGCTGCTCTTCCTCCCGGGAAGGACTGCCCGTTCCATGATCTCGCCATCACGGTTGACAACTCCATTGTGTCCTCCTCCCAGAGCGCTAAGAACCTTGGCGTGATCCTGGACAACACCCTGTCGTTCTCAACTAACATCAAGGCGGTGGCCCGTTCCTGTAGGTTCATGCTCTACAACATCCGCAGAGTACGACCCTGCCTCACACAGGAAGCGGCACAGGTCCTAATCCAGGCACTTGTCATCTCCCGTCTGGATTACTGCAACTCGCTGTTGGCTGGGCTCCCTGCCTGTGCCATTAAACCCATACAACCCATACATTAAACCCATACAACCATACAACTCATCCAGAACGCCGCAGCCCGTCTGGTGTTCAACCTTCCCAAGTTCTCTCACGTCACCCCGCTCCTCCGCTCTCTCCACTGGCTTCCAGTTGAAGCTCGCATCCGCTACAAGACCATGGTGCTTGCCTACGGAGCTGTGAGGGGAACGGCACCTCAGTACCTCCAGGCTCTGATCAGGCCCTACACCCAAATAAGGGCACTGCGTTCATCCACCTCTGGCCTGCTCGCCTCCCTACCACTGAGGAAGTACAGTTCCCGCTCAGCCCAGTCAAAACTGTTCGCTGCTCTGGCTCCCCAATGGTGGAACAAACTCCCTCACGACGCCAGGACAGCGGAGTCAATCACCACCTTCCGGAGACACCTGAAACCCCACCTCTTTAAGGAATACCTAGGATAGGATAAGTATTCCCTCTCCCCCCTTTAAGATTTAGATGCACTATTGTAAAGTGACTGTTCCACTGGATGTCATAAGGTGAATGCACCAATTTGTAAGTCGCTCTGGATAAGAGCGTCTGCTAAATGACTTAAATGTAAATGTAAATCAGTGTTATTGTCTGTCAGACTCCCAGGGCCTGGTGTCTGTCAAGGTAGCATCATGAGAACCAGCCTGGAAAATCAGCTAAAGAAAAGGGGTGTGGTAATCAGTGACTCCTCCCACACCCATCCAACCAATCAAACGCATTTGCTTGGACCGGAGGTGGTGCTCACTAAGATTAGTGTCGCAGGTGCAACAGTGCACGAGTAGAGGGCTGTGAAATCGCTGATTTCTCTCTGGGTTTGAGGTGAACCTACTGCAAGGTAAATGTTCTGTGTGGACCGGAGTACACACTGTCTTTAAGAGAGATAAAGGGACCTGTCACGCAGACTGATGGGTTTAGGAGAGATAAAGGGACCTGTCACGCAGACTGATGGGTTTAGGAGAGATAAGGGGGACCTGTCACGCAGACTGATGGGTTTAGGAGAGATAAAGGGACCTGTCACGCAGACTGATGGGTTTAGGGGAGATAAGGGGGACCTGTCACGCTGAGTGATGGGTTTAGGAGAGATAAAGGGACCTGTCACGCAGACTGATGGGTTTAGGAGAGATAAGGGGACCTGTCACGCAGACTGATGGGTTTAGGAGAGATAAGGGGACCTGTCACGCTGAGTGATGGGTTTAGGAGAGATAAAGGGACCTGTCACGCAGACTGATGGGTTTAGGAGAGATAAGGGGGCCTGTCACGCAGACTGATGGGTTTAGGAGAGATAAGGGGACCTGTCACACAGACTGATGGGTTTAGGAGAGATAAGGGGACCTGTCACGCTGAGTGATGGGTTTAGGAGAGATAAGGGGACCTGTCACGCTGAGTGATGGGTTTAGAAGACATAATTGGCTGTTTGGTGGGAAAGAGCTAATTCTAGAGTTAGAACCGTGTGCCGAGGCCTGTCTTCCTGCACCTGGCTACCTGGACCGGTCTAGATGGACCTGTCTGCCTGGACCTGTCTAGATGGAACTGTCAATATGGACCTGTCAATATGGACCTGTCTACCTGGACCTGTCTAGATGGACCTGTCTGCCTGGACCTGTCTACCTGGACCTGTCTGCCTGGACCTGTCTGCCTGGACCTGTCTAGATGGACCTGTCTACCTGGACCTGTCTAGATGGACCTGTCTAGATGGACCTGTCAATATGGACCTGTCAATATGGACCTGTCTGCCTGGACCTGTCTACCTGGACCTGTCTGCCTGGACCTGTCTGCCTGGACCTGTCTAGATGGACCTGTCTAGATGGACCTGTCAATATGGACCTGTCTAGATGGACCTGTCTAGATGGACCTGTCTACCTGTACCTGTCTACCTGGACCTGTCTACCTGGACCTGTCTACCTGGACCTGTCTGCCTGGACCTGTCTAGATGGACCTGTCTACATGGACCTGTCTAGATGGACCTGTCTACCTGGACCTGTCTATATGGACCTGTCTATATGGACCTGTCAATATGGACCTGTCTAGATGGACCTGTCTACCTGGACCTGTCTAGATGGACCTGTCTACCTGGACCAGTCTAGATGGACCTGTCTACCTGGACCTGTCAATATGGACCTGTCAATATGGACCTGTCTAGATGGACCTGTCTAGATGGACCTGTCTACCTGGACCTGTCTACCTGGACCTGTCAATATGGACCTGTCTAGATGGACCAGTCTAGATGGACCTGTCTATATGGACCTGTCTAGATGGACCTGTCTACCTGGACCTGTCTACCTGGACCTGTCTACCTGGACCTGTCAATATGGACCTGTCTATATGGACCAGTCTAGATGGACCTGTCTGCCTGGACCAGTCTAGATGGACCTGTCTACCTGGACCTGTCAATATGGACCTGTATAGATGGACCTGTCTAGATGGACTTGTCTAGATGGACCTGTCTACCTGTACCTGTCTAGATGGACCTGTCTACCTGGACCTGTCTAGATGGACCTGTCTACCTGGACCTGTCTACCTGGACCTGTCAATATGGACCTGTCTAGATGGACCTGTCTAGATGGACCTGGTTAACAGTCTGTAAGGCAGTATAAAACTCTCTGGCCACAGCGTGGTTAGCAGTCTGTAAGGCAGTATAAAACCCTCTGGCAGCAGCGTGGTTAGCAGTCTGTAAGGCAGTATAAAACCCTCTGGCAGCAGCGTGGTTAGCAGTCTGTAAGGCAGTATAAAACCCTCTGGCAGCAGCGTGGTTAGCAGTCTGTAAGGCAGTATAAAACCCTCTGGCAGCAGCGTGGTTAGCAGTCTGTAAGGCAGTATAAAACCCTCTGGTAGCAGCGTGGTTAGCAGTCTGTAAGGCAGTATAAAACCCTCTGGCAGCAGCGTGGTTAGCAGTCTGTAAGGCAGTATAAAACCCTCTGGCAGCAGCGTGGTTAGCAGTCTGTAAGGCAGTATGTAGCAGGAGTGAAGAGGTATCATTAAAATGGGCCTCTGCCTCTTTAAGTAAGGTTCTACTCTCTGGGCGCTGATTCTTCACGCCTCGCTTGGTGCCCATCTCCTCCCCCTCTCTCTCTCTCACTCACTCTCTCTCTCTCTCCTCCCCCCCCCTCTCTCTCTCCTACCTCTCTCTCTCTCCTCCCCCTATCTCTCTCTCTGTCTCTCTCTTTCTCTCTCTCTCTCCTCCCCCCTCTCTCTCTCTCTCGCTCTCTCTCTCTCTCTCTCTCTCCTCCACCCTCTCTCGCTCTCTCTCTCTGTCTCTCTCTTTCTCTCTCTCTCTCGCTCTCTCTCTCTCCCCTCTCTGTCTCTCTCTCGCTCTCTCTCTCCCTTTCTCCCTCTCTCTGTTTCTCCTTTCTCTCTCTCTCTCTCTCTCTCTCTCTCTCTCTCTCTCTCTCTCTCTCTCTCTCTCTCTCCCTCCCTTTCTCTCTCTGTCTCTCTCTCTCATCTCTCTCTCTGTGTCTTCTTTTTCTCTCCCCTCTGTCTCTCTCTCCCTTTCTCTCACCCCCCCCCCCCCCTCTCTCTCTCTCCCTTCTGCCTAAACAGCGCAGTGGAGACACACACACAGTGTCTCTCTCACACACACACACACACACACACGCACGCACACGCACACACACACTGTGTCTCACACACCCACACACACACACACACACACACACATACAACAATCTGGTTAGGAGCAGGCAGTCAGGAAGAAACAGTAAGGTTAGGATCAGGCAGTCAGGTAGAAACAGTCTGGTTAGGAGCAGGCAGTCAGTGAGAAACAGTCAGGTTAGGAGCAGGCAGTCAGTGAGAAACAGTCAGGTTAGGAGCAGGCAGTCAGTGAGAAACAGTCAGGTTAGGAGCAGGCAGTCAGGAAGAAACAGTCAGGTTAGGAGCAGGCAGTCAGTGAGAAACAGTCAGGTTAGGAGCAGGCAGTCAGTGAGAAACAGTCAGGTTAGGAGCAGGCAGTCAGGTAGAAACAGTCAGGTTAGGAGCAGGCAGTCAGGAAGAAACAGTCAGGTTAGGAGCAGGCAGTCTGGAAGAAACAGTCAGGTTAGGAGCAGGCAGTCAGGTAGAAACAGTCAGGTTAGGAGCAGGCAGTCAGGAAGAAACAGTCAGGTTAGGAGCAGGCAGTCAGGTAGAAACAGTCAGGTTAGGAGCAGTCAGTCAGGAAGAAACAGTCAGGTTAGGATCAGGCAGTCAGGTAGAAACAGTCAGGTTAGGAGCAGTCAGTCAGGTAGAAACAGTCAGGTTAGGATCAGGCAGTCAGTGAGAAACAGTCAGGTTAGGAGCAGTCAGTCAGGAAGAAACAGTCAGGTTAGGATCAGGCAGTCAGTGAGAAACAGTCAGGTTAGGAGCAGTCAGTCAGTGAGAAACAGTCAGGTTAGGAGCAGGCAGTCAGGTAGAAACAGTCAGGTTAGGATCAGGCAGTCAGTGAGAAACAGTCAGGTTAGGATCAGGCAGTCAGTGAGAAACAGTCAGGTTAGGAGCAGGCAGTCAGGAAGAAACAGTCAGGTTAGGAGCAGGCAGTCAGGTAGAAACAGTCGGGTTAGGAGCAGGCAGTCAGCGAGAAACAGTCAGGTTAGGATCAGGCAGTCAGTGAGAAACAGTCAGGTTAGGATCAGGCAGTCAGTGAGAAACAGTCAGGTTAGGAGCAGGCAGTCAGCGAGAAACAGTCAGGTTAGGATCAGGCAGTCAGTGAGAAACAGTCAGGTGTGCCAAACAGAATCCACTCCGTTCAGCACCATGGACAGCAGCTGTTCGGAACGCGACAACTACGTGGCAACAACACAGCACCGCATCACAGTCTCTCCACAAAGCGATCCGTGGGCGGTGTTTGACACCCGGTAGTGGCTGGGGAGCGTGGGGGCTGGCTGGCTGTCATCTGTTTCACCGGCACGTTTCACGGAGAGGAGCAGCCAGGCGCCCACCTACCGTTGTTTTTTTTTTTTTTTAAACCTCCAGATTGACTTCCGTTTACGCTTTCACCGCTGTTAGGATCAGCTCACTAGACTGGACAGGACTAAAACATTGAGATTTCTGGAAACAAACCGGGTTTGAAAAAAGGGATATATATATATATTTTTTTTTTTTTTCGGTGCATGTGTGTGAGTGAGGGCGCAAAAGAGAGAGGAGAGAGAGAGCGTGTAAGTGCCATGTTGTTTGTGTCGGTGTTTCGGCTAAACCGCCTTATGTGTTTGTGTGTAGCTGGCTATGGGTCTGTATGAGTGTGTGAGTGTGTGTGTGTGTGTGTGGGAGTGTGTTCGCTCTGGACTGGAGGAGATATCCAAGAAAAATGTCAACGTGTCAACAACAACAACAACAACAACAACAACAACAACAAAGGCAGGCTAACGGTCGGATGTGTACTTGCCTTTTCTCTCATACCGGGAGATAGAAAAGGCGCTCGTTCATTCAGGAAAGGAGGAGGACGTTACCGGAATACCTAAGAGACGAGTGGAACTGAACCGTCTTCCCGCCCGCCTGTCTGACTGACTCTCTGTCTGCCTGGCTAACGTGAATGAAAATCTTTAGAGGAGGAGGAGAGCGTTTCAATCCACAGCCATCTAGGATTCAATCGGTGAGTTGTTTAGTCTATACATTACGCGTGCACGTTACGTGACAGATAGATTATCGATAGTCTAATCAAAACCATTACAAATGCGCTCTCTAAAATAAAACAAATTAAAACAATACATCTCAATGGTGTTGTTGTTTTTGTTGTTGTTGTGTTATTAGACGGATGAAGATGGAGTCATTCCGCCGCTGTGGACGTTAAACGGACGTTAGGTCTGGAGAGGCTGGTTGGAGAAGTTGAGCTGAAAGGAGACTGAACGGGGAAAGAGGGAGAGGCGGATCGGGTAGCTGAAAGGAGACTGAACGGGGGAAAGAGGGAGAGGCGGATCGGGTAGCTGACAGGGACACAGACCAGCCCAGCCCTGGATTTCAACAGGAGATTCCAAGAAGAAGAAAGAGGAAGAAGAGAAATATGTGGCGTCACCGCTGCCGCCAGTCTAGTCTGTGGTGGAGTCTTGAGCCAGTGGTCGTTAAAACGACCCGGCTTGATCAGTGAAGCCCTAGTTTTCTTTTCTCTCTCTCTCCCTGTCTCTCTCTCTCCCTCTGCTCTCTACCTCGCTCTTCCTTTCCCTTCTCTTTAAATGTAAATGACATCGGTTTTTTCTCAGTAAGTAAGCTGTCTCGTGACGTGAGATACTCAAAACCGTCAATGAAGATGTTGATGTGTGACCGGGGCGTCCAGATGCTGGTGACCACCGTGGGGGCTTTCGCCGCCTTCAGCCTCATGACGATAGCGGTCGGGACCGATTACTGGCTGTACTCACGAGGGACGTGCAAAAGCAAAAGCACTAATGACAACGACACAAGCCGGAAGAACGAAGAGGTGATGACTCACTCTGGTCTGTGGCGAACCTGCTGTCTGGAAGGTAAGAGAGAGAGAGAGAGAGAGAGAGAGAGAGAGAGAGAGAGAGAGAGAGAGAGAGAGAGAGAGAGAGAGAGAGAGAGAGAGAGAGAGAGAGAGAGACAGAGAGAGACAGAGACAGAGACAGAGACAGAGACAGAGACAGAGACAGAGACAGAGACAGAGACAGAGAGAGAGAGAGAGAGAGAGAGAGAGAGGGGGTGGTCTGTGGCCAACCTGCTCTCTGGTAGGTAAGAGAGAGAGAGGGGTGGGAGGGTGGTCTGTGGTCAACCTGCTCTCCGGTAGGTAAGAGAGAGGTGGCCAACCTGCTCTCTGGTAGGTAAGAGAGAGAGGGGAGGGAGGGTGGTCTGTGGCCAACCTGCTCTCTGGTAGGTAGAGAGAGAGAGGGGAGGGAGGGTGGTCTGTGGTCAACCTGCTCTCCGGTAGGTAAGAGAGAGAGAGAGCGAGAGAGAGAGAGAGAGGAGGGAGGGTGGTCTCTGGCCAACCTACTCTCTGGTAGGTAAGAGAGAGAGAGGGGAGGAGGGTGGTCTGTGGCCAACCTGCTCTCTGGTAGGTAAGAGAGAGAGAGGGGGGGAGGGTGGTCTCAGGTCAACCTGCTCTCTGGTAGGTAAGAGAGACAGAGGGGGGAGGGTGGTCTGTGGTCAACCTGCTCTCCGGTAGGTAAGAGAGAGAG
>NW_025746782.1:2500-70000 GCF_021184085.1 Oncorhynchus gorbuscha
CCTTAACTTCCACACAAACCATCCCCTGGCATGGCACAGTGCTATATTAGCACACTACCCCTTGTTACGAGAGCGGGGATTAACGAGGGGTGGAAACTCAGAATACTTGATAACGAGGACTCTGAGTCAAGTAATATAAATATCTATAAGTCCGGAACAGTAATGGCACAGGGTAATCACAAACAGTTTCAGCTGGACTTTCACCTAATCAAAGAATTAGCCCAGCAGGAGAAGCTCTCCCTTGATAAAGATACCCCCACACCGAGCGGGTCAGACCAGACCTCTTCATTATGTAACCCCACAGACGAGAAACCCCCAGCAGAGTGTCAACCTCCCAGCACAGATTACCACTCCCTCATTGAAATGAAGGACAAATTCACCCAGCTGGAGATAAGGCAGGTGGAGCTGGAACAGCAGGTGATTACACTTCAGTCAGCACAGACCCAGACAACAGTCCAGCACAACAACAGCCCCTTAACCAGACCCGGAGAGCTGGAGGTGGACAGAGACATATCTGCACTTTGGACAGTGGTGAGACAAATACAACAGGAGAAAGAGGAGCAGAACAGAGCACTAGAGGAGAGTGTCAGACTGCTGGTGGAGGAGAGGTTGAGGGGATGGAGGAGAGGTTGAGGGGATGGAGGAGAGGGTGAGGGGGATGGAGGAGAGGTTGAGGGGGACGGCGTGCGACAGAGAACAACCCACTAGAGAGGCGGCCACCCCCACAGAGAAGCCAGCAGAACAGCCCACCTCAGCACCCAACAAAAGTCTCGACACCACAGCAGAACAGTCCACACCAGACCCTGACCATAGAGTCGACATCACAGCAGAACAGACAAATGAAGAACCCCAAGCCCAGCGGCTCTCACCCCCTCTGAGCACCCCCTGTCAGCCTGCCTGATAGCCCTTCTGACAACCCCCCCCACCCCACTGAGGACAAACACAAGACACAGATTGTACTACTTATGGACTCAAATGGGAAATATATAGAAGAAAAAAAACTTTTTCCCAAACACAGTGTGTCTAAACTCTGGTGTCCAAACACCCAGCGCGCCCTAGACCTTCTGTCTGAGGCCAAACTAGGGTCTCCCAGCCACATAATAATACACACAGGCACAAATGACCTGAGAGCACAGCAAGAAAGAGTGGCCACAGCACTGAAGGGAGTGATTGAAAAGGCTTCTTCTACTTTCCCCAACGCACAAGTGGTTATCTCCACCCTGCTACCACGAAAAGACATCCACCCTGCCACAATACAGCGGGTAAATGCAAGTATTTCCCGTGACTGTGCCTCAAAACCAAATGTTTTCCTGGCCCACCACTCCACCCTGGACTTGAACAGCCTCTATGACCAGGTCCACCTCTACAAGGTAGCAGTGCCCACCTTTGCCCGAACTCTAAAGGACATCGCTCTCAAACGTATCCCCAACACTTCACACAGGAGCAACAGATCAATAGACACCCCACCCAGACCGGCGAGACACCCTCCCAGGCCTGCAGGACCCCCCCCTGGACCTACACATAGAGGACCCACGCCAAGAGGAATTACATCCAGACCACCGCACACCCAGACACATCCACACCCCCACCCCAACCAATCAACACCCCCCCACGTCAACCATGCCCACACCCCATTTAGGCCCCCTCAGATCAGACCTATGCCACTCCTGCCCACCCCATGCACCCCACCCCCGCAAAGAGGGCCTCAACATGGAAGCCACACATACGCCCAGGTAGTGAGCGGGCAAACAGTCCCAACCCCCACTCTCACACTCACCCAAGCCAATGGCATGTACCAGATGCTCAGCAGGCTCTGCTCACACTTACTGGCCTGAGGCCAAACCACGACCAACAACATTGGACACTCTATGGAACAAAAAGCATTCACTATATCATCATGGAATATCCAAGGCCTGAGATCATCTGCCTTTGGCCTGAAGAGCAGAAACCCGGACGTCACCAAAGAAATCGGTAACACAGACATTGTCATCCTGCAAGAAACCTGGTATAGAGGAGACAGACCCACTGGTTGCCCTCTAGGTTACAGAGAGCTGGTAGTCCCATCCACCAAACTACCAGGTGTGAAACAGGGAAGGGACTCAGGGGGTATGCTAATTTGGTATAGAGCAGACCTAACTCACTCCATTAAATTAATCAAAACAGGAACATTCTACATTTGGCTAGAAATTCAAAAGGAAATTATCCTAACAGAGAAAAATGTCCTCCTGTGTGCTACCTATATCCCCCCACTAGAATCCCCATATTTTAATGAAGACAGCTTCTCCATCCTGGAGGGCGAAATCAATCATTTCCAGGCCCAGGGACATGTACTAGTCTGTGGCGACCTAAATGCCAGAACCGGACAAGAACCTGACACCCTCAGCACACAGGGGGACAAACATCTGCCTGGAGGTGACAGCATCCCCTCCCACATATGCCCCCCTAGGCACAACTATGACAACATAACCAACAAAAACGGGTCACAACTCCTGCAGCTCTGTCACACGCTGGGTATGTACATAGTCAACGGTAGACTTCGAGGGGACTCCTATGGTAGGTACACCTATAGCTCATCTCTTGGCAGTAGTACTGTAGACTACTTTATCACTGACCTCAACCCAGAATCTCTCAGAGCGTTCACAGTCAGCCCACTGACACCCCTATCAGACCACAGCAAAATCACAGTCTACTTAAACAGAGCAATACACAATCATGAGGCATCAAAGCCAAAGGAACTGAGTAACATTAAGAAATGCTATAGATGGAAGGAATGCAGTTTGGAAACCTACCAAAAAACAATTAGGCAACAACAAATTCAATCCCTTTTAGACAATTTCCTGGGTAAAACGTTCCACTGTAATAGTGAAGGTGTAAACCTGGCAGTAGACAATCTTAACAGTATATTTGACCTCTCAGCTTCCCTATCAAATCTAAAAATCTCAAATAGAAAACCGAAGAAAATTAACAATAATGACAAATGGTTTGATGAAGAATGCAAAAATCTAAGAAAGAAATTGAGAAACCTGTCCAACCAAAAACATAGAGACCCGGAAAACCTGAGTCTACGCCTTCACTATGGTGAATCACTAAAACAATACAGAAATACACTACGGAAAAAGAAGGAACAGCATGTCAGAAATCAGCTCAATGCAATTGAAGAATCCATAGACTCTTACCACTTCTGGGAAAATTGGAAAACACTAAACAAACAACAACAAGAAGAATTATCTATCCAAAATGGAGATGTATGGGTAAACCACTTCTCCAATCTTTTTGGTTCTATAACAAAGAACAAAGAGCAAAAACATATACATGATCAAATACAGATCTTAGAATCAACTATTAAAGACTACCAGAACCCACTGGATTCTCCAATTACATTGAATGAGTTACAAGACAAAATAAAAACCCTTCAACCCAAAAAGGCCTGTGGTGTCGATGGTATCCTCAATGAAATGATCAAATATACAGACAACAAATTCCAATTGGCTATACTAAAACTCTTTAACATCATACTTAGCTCTGGCATCTTCCCCAATATTTGGAACCAAGGACTGATCACCCCAATCCACAAAAGTGGAGACAAATTTGACCCCAATAACTACCGTGGAATATGTGTCAACAGTAACCTTGGGAAAATCTTCTGCATTATTATTAACAGCAGATTCGTACATTTCCTCAATGAAAACAATGTACTGAGCAAATGTCAAATTGGCTTTTTACCAAATTACCGTACAACAGATATTGGCTCCCAATGGTGGAACAAACTCCCTCACGACGCCAGGACAGCGGAGTCAATCACCACCTTCCGGAGACACCTGAAACCCCACCTCTTTAAGGAATACCTAGGATAGGATAAAGTAATCCTTCTCACCCCCTCCCCCCTTAAAATATTTAGATGCACTATTGTAAAGTGGTTGTTCCACTGGATGTCATAAGGTGAATGTACCAATTTGTAAGTCGCTCTGGATAAGAGCGTCTGCTAAATGACTTAAATGTAATGTATTCACCCTGCACACCCTAATTGACAACCAAACAAACCAAAACAAAGGCAAAGTCTTCTAATGCTTTGTTGATTTCAAAAAAGCCTTCGACTCAATCTGGCATGAGGGTCTGCTATACAAACTGATGGAAAGTGGTGTTGGGGGTAAAACATACGACATTATAAAATCCATGTACACAAACAACAAGTGTGCAGTTAAAATTGGCAAAAAACACACACATTTCTTCACACATGGTCGTGGGGTTAGACAGGGATGCAGCTTAAGCCCCACCCTCTTCAACATATATATCAACGAATTGGCGCGGACACTAGAAAAGTCTGCAGCACCCGGCCTCCCCCTGCTAGAATCCGAAGTCAAATGTCTGCTGTTTGCTGATGATCTCCCATATCTTTTGGGTGAAATTCCACAGTGTGCCATCACAGCAGCAAGATTTGTGACCTGTTGCCACGAGAAAAGGGCAACCAGTGAAGAACAAACACCATTGTAAATACAACCCATATTTATGCTTATTCATTTTATCTTGTGTCCTTTAACTATTTGTACATTGTATATATATATATAATATGACATTTGTAATGTCTTTACTGTTTTTAAACTTCTGTATGTGTAATGTTTACTGTTAATTTTTGTTGTTTTTCACTTTATATATTCACTTTGTATGTTGTCTACCTCACTTGCTTTGGCAATGTTAACACATGTTTTCCATGCCAATAAAGCCCTTGAATTGAATTGAGAGAGAGAGAGAGAGAGAGAAGAGAGAGAGAGAGAGAGAGAGAGAGAGAGAGAGAGAGAGAGAGAGAGAGTGTGTGTGTGTGTGTTGTAGTAGACTACATGGTATCCATTTGAGTATATTCATAGCACCTGCTTTTGTTCACTCCCCATACAAGCCCTATGTGATGTGGTACTGCTGTAATTAGCATGGAGACAGAGCTGAGACACACAGCACAGCTCGTATCCCCCTCCCTCCCTCTTGTACACTGTACCCTGTACTGTCTGCTGAAATGACAGCTATTCAGATCTCCAGTCTTGAAAGTTTAGCCGTGGCTCCCTCACTCCTCTTAACCCTCCTTTATCCTCACCATTCTCTCTGTTCACTCACTTCAGACTCTGCTGTAATGACTCCTGCTGCTCAGATGTGCTGCACGTGCACGCCAGCACTCAACAATATTAAAGGCACATATATGCAAGCTTACACGCACAGGTGGAAAGACACATGGCCCTTACAAGCAGACAGAAACCCTCCGCCTCTCCTTCTCTTATTATTATGGTAAGGTCTCTCCTCCTCTCCTTCTCTTATTATTATGGTAAGGTCTCTCCTTCTCTCCTCCTCTTATTATTATGGTAAGGTCTCTCCTCCTCTCCACCTCTCCTTCTGTTATTTTTATAGTAAGGTCTCTCCTCCTCTCCTTCTGTTATTATTATGGTAAGGTCTCTCCTTCTCTCCACCTCTTATTATTATGGTAAGGTCTCTCCTTCTGTTATTATTATGGTAAGGTCTCTCCTTCGCTCCTTCTGTTATTATTATAGTAAGGTCTCTCCTCCTCTCCTTCTGTTATTATTATGGTAAGGTCTCTCCTTCTCTCCACCTCTTATTATTATGGTAAGGTCTCTTCTCCTCTCCTTCTCTTATTATTATGGTAAGGTCTCTCCTTCTCTCCACCTCTTATTATTATGGTAAGGTCTCTCCTTCTCTCCTCCTCTTATTATTATGGTAAGGTCTCTCCTTCTCTCCTTCTCTTATTATTATGGTAAGGTCTCTTCTCCTCTCCTTCTCTTATTATTATGGTAAGGTCTCTCCTTCTCTCCTTCTCTTATTATTATGGTAAGGTCTCTCCTCCTCTCCTTCTCTTATTATTATGGTAAGGTCTCTTCTCCTCCCCTTCTCTTATTATTATGGTAAGGTCTCTTCTCCTCTCCTTCTGTTATTATTATGGTAAGTTCTCTCCTCTTCTCCTTCTGTTATTATTATGTTAAGGTCTCTTCTCCTCTCCTTCTCTTATTATTATGGTAAGGTCTCTCCTTCTCTCCTTCTCTTATTATTATGGTAAGGTCTCTTCTCCTCCCCTTCTCTTATTATTATGGTAAGGTCTCTTCTCCTCTCCTTCTGTTATTATTATGGTAAGGTCTCTCCTTCTCTCCTTCTGTTATTATTATGGTAAGGTCTCTTCTCCTCTCCTTCTCTTATTATTATGGTAAGGTCTCTCCTTCTCTCCTTCTGTTATTATTATGGTAAGGTCTCTTCTCCTCTCCTTCTCTTATTATTATGGTAAGGTCTCTCCTCCTCTCCTTCTCTTATTATTATGGTAAGGTCTCTTCTCCTCTCCTTCTCTTATTATTATGGTAAGGTCTCTTCTCCTCTCCTTCTCTTATTATTATGGTAAGGTCTCTCCTCCTCTCCTTCTCTTATTATTATGGTAAGGTCTCTCCTCCTCTCCTTCTCTTATTATTATGGTAAGGTCTCTCCTTCTCTCTACCTCTTATTATTATGGTAAGGTCTCTCCTCCTCTCCTTCTCTTATTATTATGGTAAGGTCTCTCCTCCTCTCCTTCTCTTATTATTATGGTAAGGTCTCTCCTTCTCTCCTACCTCTTATTATTATGGTAAGGTCTCTCCTCCTCTCCTTCTCTTATTATTATGGTAAGGTCTCTCCTTCTCTCCTCCTCTTATTATTATGGTAAGGTCTCTCCTCTTCTCCTTCTCTTATTATTATGGTAAGGTCTCTTCTCCTCTCCTTCTCTTATTATTATGGTAAGGTCTCTCCTCCTCTCCTTCTCTTATTATTATGGTAAGGTCTCTCCACCTCTCCTTCTCTTATTATTATGGTAAGGTCTCTCCTTCTCTCTACCTCTTATTATTATGGTAAGGTCTCTTCTCCTCTCCTTCTCTTATTATTATGGTAAGGTCTCTCCACCTCTCCTTCTCTTATTATTATGGTAAGGTCTCTCCTCCTCTCCACCTCTCCTTCTCTTATTATTATAGTAAGGTCTCTCCTCTTCTCCTTCTCTTATTATTATGGTAAGGTCTCTCCTCCTCTCCTTCTCTTATTATTATGGTAAGGTCTCTCCTCCTCTCCTTCTCTTATTATTATGGTAAGGTCTCTCCTCCTCTCCTTCTCTTATTATTATGGTAAGGTCTCTCCTCCTCTCCTCTTATTATTATGGTAAGGTCTCTCCTTCTCTCCCTCTTTATTATTATGGTAAGGTCTCTCCTCCTCTCCTTCTCTTATTATTATGGTAAGGTCTCTCCTCCTATCCACCTCTCCTCTTATTATTATGGTAAGGTCTCTCCTCCTCTCCTTCTCTTATTATTATGGTAAGGTCTCTCCTCCTCTCCTTCTCTTATTATTATGGTAAGGTCTCTCCACCTCTCCTTCTCTTATTATTATGGTAAGGTCTCTCCTTCTCTCTACCTCTTATTATTATGGTAAGGTCTCTTCTCCTCTCCTCTCTTATTATTATGGTAAGGTCTCTCCTTCCTCTCCTTCTCTTATTATTATGGTAAGGTCTCTCCTCCTCTCCACTCTCCTTCTCTTATTATTATAGTAAGGTCTCTCCTCTCTCCTTCTGTTATTATTATGGTAAGGTCTCTTCTCCTCTCCTTCTCTTGTTATTATGGTAAGGTCTCTCCTCCTCTCCTTCTCTTATTATTATAGTAAGGTCTCTCCTCCTCTCCTCTTATTATTATTTTAAGGTCTCTCCTCCTCTCCTCTTATTATTATTTTAAGGTCTCTCCTTCTCTCTACCTCTTATTATTATGGTAAGGTCTCTCCTCCTCTCCTTCTCTTATTATTATGGTAAGGTCTCTCCTCCTATCCACCTCTCCTCTTATTATTATGGTAAGGTCTCTCCTCCTCTCCTTCTCTTATTATTATGGTAAGGTCTCTCCTCCTCTCCTCTTATTATTATTTTAAGGTCTCTCCTCCTCTCCTCTTATTATTATAGTAAGGTCTCTCCTCCTCTCCTCTTATTATTATTTTAAGGTCTCTCCTCCTCTCCTCTTATTATTATTTTAAGGTCTCTCCTCCTCTCCACCTCTCCTCTTATTATTATGGTAAGGTCTCTCCTCCTCTCCTTCTCTTATTATTATTTTAAGGTCTCTCCTCCTATCCACCTCTCCTCTTATTATTATGGTAAGGTCTCTCCTCCTCTCCTTCTCTTATTATTATGGTAAGGTCTCTTCTCCTCTCCTTCTCTTATTATTATGGTAAGGTCTCTTCTCCTCTCCTTCTCTTATTATTATGGTAAGGTCTCTCCTCCTCTCCTTCTCTTATTATTATGGTAAGGTCTCTCCTCCTCTCCTTCTCTTATTATTATGGTAAGGTCTCTCCTCCTCTCCTTCTCTTATTATTATGGTAAGGTCTCTCCTTCTCTCCTCCTCTTATTATTATGGTAAGGTCTCTCCTTCTCTCCTCCTCTCCTTCTCTTATTATTATGGTAAGGTCTCTCCTTCTCTCCTCCTCTTATTATTATGGTAAGGTCTCTCCTTCTCTCCTCCTCTTATTATTATGGTAAGGTCTCCTCCTCCCCCTCTCTCTTATTATTATGGTAAGGTCTCTCCTCCTCTCCTTCTCTTATTATTATGGTAAGGTCTCTCCTTCTCTCCTCCTCTTATTATTATGGTAAGGTCTCTCCTTCTCTCCTCCTCTTATTATTATGGTAAGGTCTCTCCTTCTCTCCACCTCTTATTATTATGGTAAGGTCTCTCCTCCTCTCCTTCTCTTATTATTATGGTAAGGTCTCTCCTCCTCTCCTTCTCTTATTATTATGGTAAGGTCTCTCCTTCTCTCTACCTCTTATTATTATGGTAAGGTCTCTCCTCCTCTCCTTCTCTTATTATTATGGTAAGGTCTCTCCTTCTCTCTACCTCTTATTATTATGGTAAGGTCTCTCCTCCTCTCCTTCTCTTATTATTATGGTAAGGTCTCTTCTCCTCTCTCCACCTCTTATTATTATGGTAAGGTCTCTCCTCCTCTCCTTCTCTTATTATTATGGTAAGGTCTCTTCTCCTCTCCTTCTCTTATTATTATGGTAAGGTCTCTTCTCCTCTCTTCTCTTATTATTATGGTAAGGTCTCTTCTCCTCTCCCTCTTATTATTATGGTAAGGTCTCTTCTCCTCTCCTTCTCTTATTATTATGGTAAGGTCTCTCCTCCTCTCCTTCTCTTATTATTATGGTAAGGTCTCTTCTCCTCTCCTTCTCTTATTATTATGGTAAGGTCTCTTCTCCTCTCCTTCCTCTTATTATTATGGTAAGGTCTCTTCTCCTCTCCTACCTCTTATTATTATGGTAAGGTCTCTCCTCCTCTCCTTCTCTTATTATTATGGTAAGGTCTCTTCTCCTCTCTACCTCTTATTATTATGGTAAGGTCTCTCCTCCTCTCCTTCTCTTATTATTATGGTAAGGTCTCTCCTTCTCTCTACCTCTTATTATTATGGTAAGGTCTCTCCTCCTCTCCTTCTCTTATTATTATGGTAAGGTCTCTCCTTCTCTTACTCTTATTATTATGGTAAGGTCTCTCCACCTCTCCTTCTCTTATTATTATGGTAAGGTCTCTCCTTCTCTTACCTCTTATTATTATGGTAAGGTCTCTCCTCCTCTCCTTCTCTTATTATTATGGTAAGGTCTCTCCTTCTCTCCTTCTGTTATTATTATGGTAAGGTCTCTCCTCCTCTCCTTCTCTTATTATTATGGTAAGGTCTCTCCTCCTCTTATTATTATGGTAAGGTTTCTCCTCCTTCTCCCTTATTATTATGGTAAGGTCTCTCCTTCTCTCCTTCTCTTATTATTATGGTAAGGTCTCTCCTTCTCTCTACCTCTTATTATTATGGTAAGGTCTCTCCTCCTCTCCTTCTCTTATTATTATGGTAAGGTCTCTCCTTCTCTCTACCTCTTATTATTATGGTAAGGTCTCTCCTCCTCTCCTTCTGTTATTATTATGGTAAGGTCTCTCCTTCTCTCCTTCTCTTATTATTATGTAAGGTCTCTCCTTCTCTCCACCTCTTATTATTATGGTAAGGTTTCTCCTCCTCTCCACCTCCTTCTCTTATTATTATGGTAAGGTCTCTCCTTCTCTCTACCTCTTATTATTATGGTAAGGTCTCTTCTCCTCTCCTTCTCTTATTATTATGGTAAGGTCTCTCCACCTCTCCTTCTCTTATTATTATGGTAAGGTCTCTTCTCCTCTCGTTCTCTTATTATTATGGTAAGGTCTCTTCCTCTCCACCTCTCCTTCTCTTATTATTATAGTAAGGTCTCTCCTTCTCTCCTTCTCTTATTATTATGGTAAGGTCTCTCCTCCTCTCCTTCTCTTATTATTATGGTAAGGTCTCTCCTCCTCTCCTTCTCTTATTATTATGGTAAGGTCTCTTCTCCTCTCTTCTCTTATTATTATGGTAAGGTCTCTCCTTCTCTCCTCCTCTTATTATTATGGTAAGGTCTCTCCTCCTCTCCTTCTCTTATTATTATGGTAAGGTCTCTCCTCTCTCTTATTATTATGGTAAGGTTTCTCCTCCTCTCCACCTCCTTCTCTTATTATTATGGTAAGGTCTCTTCTCCTCTCCTTCTCTTATTATTATGGTAAGGTCTCTTCTCCTCTCCTTCTCTTATTATTATGGTAAGGTCTCTTCTCCTCTCCTTCTCTTATTATTATGGTAAGGTCTCTCCTTCTCTCCTTCTCTTATTATTATGGTAAGGTCTCTCCTCCTCTCCTCCTCTTATTATTATGGTAAGGTCTCTCCTTCTCTCCTTCTCTTATTATTATGGTAAGGTCTCTCCTTCTCTCTCCTCTCTTCTCTTATTATTATGGTAAGGTCTCTCCTTCTCTCCTTCTCTTATTATTATGGTAAGGTCTCTCCTTCTCTCCTCCTCTTATTATTATGGTAAGGTCTCCTCCTCTCTTATTATTATTATGGTAAGGTCTCTCCTCCTCTCCTTCTCTTATTATTATGGTAAGGTCTCTCCTTCTCTCCTTCTCTTATTATTATGGTAAGGTCTCTCCTTCTCTCCTCCTCTTATTATTATGGTAAGGTCTCTCCTTCTCTCCTTCTCTTATTATTATGGTAAGGTCTCTCCTCTTCTCCTTCTCTTATTATTATGGTAAGGTCTCTCCTCCTCTCCTTCTCTTATTATTATGGTAAGGTCTCTCCTTCTCTCTACCTCTTATTATTATGGTAAGGTCTCTCCTCCTCTCCTTCTCTTATTATTATGGTAAGGTCTCTCTCCTTCTCCTTCTCTTATTATTATGGTAAGGTCTCTCCTCCTCTCCTTCTCTTATTATTATGGTAAGGTCTCTTCTCCTCTCTTCTCTTATTATTATGGTAAGGTCTCTCCTCCTCTCCTTCTCTTATTATTATGGTAAGGTCTCTTCTCCTCTCCTTCTCTTATTATTATGGTAAGGTCTCTTCTCCTCTCTTCTCTTATTATTATGGTAAGGTCTCTTCTCCTCTCCTTCTCTTATTATTATGGTAAGGTCTCTTCTCCTCTCCTTCTCTTATTATTATGGTAGGTCTCTCCTCCTCTCCTTCTCTTATTATTATGGTAAGGTCTCTTCTCCTCTCCTTCTGTTATTATTATGGTAAGGTCTCTTCTCCTCTCCTTCTCTTATTATTATGGTAAGGTCTCTTCTCCTCTCTACCTCTTATTATTATGGTAAGGTCTCTCCTCCTCTCCTTCTCTTATTATTATGGTAAGGTCTCTTCTCCTCTCTACTCTTATTATTATGGTAAGGTCTCTCCTTCTCCTTCTCTTATTATTATGGTAAGGTCTCTCCTTCTCTCTCCTCTTATTATTATGGTAAGGTCTCTCCTCCTCTCCTTCTCTTATTATTATGGTAAGGTCTCTCCTTCTCTCTCCTCTTATTATTATGGTAAGGTCTCTCCACCTCTCCTTCTCTTATTATTATGGTAAGGTCTCTCCTTCTCTCTACCTCTTATTATTATGGTAAGGTCTCTCCTCCTCTCCTTCTCTTATTATTATGGTAAGGTCTCTCCTTCTCTCCTTCTGTTATTATTATGGTAAGGTCTCTCCTCCTCTCCTTCTCTTATTATTATGGTAAGGTCTCTCCTCCTCTTATTATTATGGTAACGTTTCTCCTCCTCTTATTATTATGGTAAGGTCTCTCCTTCTCTCTCCTCTTATTATTATGGTAAGGTCTCTCCTTCTCTCTACCTCTTATTATTATGGTAAGGTCTCTCCTCCTCTCCTTCTCTTATTATTATGGTAAGGTCTCTCCTTCTCTCTCCTCTTATTATTATGGTAAGGTCTCTCCTCCTCTCCTTCTCTTATTATTATGGTAAGGTCTCTCCTTCTCTCCTTCTCTTATTATTATGTAAGGTCTCTCCTCCTCTCCACCTCCCCTTCTGTTATTATTATGGTAAGGTCTTCTCCTCCTCTCCACCTCCCCTTCTCTTATTATTATGGTAAGGTCTCTCCTTCTCTCTCCTCTTATTATTATGGTAAGGTCTCTCCTTCTCTCCCTCTTATTATTATGGTAAGGTCTCTCCTTCTCTCTCCTTCTTATTATTATGGTAAGGTCTCTCCTTCTCTCTCCTCTTATTATTATGGTAAGGTCTCTCCTTCTCTCTCCCTCTTATTATTATGGTAAGGTCTCTCCTTCTCTCTACCTCTTTATTATTATGGTAAGGTCTCTCCTTCTCTTCTCTTATTATTATGGTAAGGTCTCTCCTTCTCTCTACCTCTTATTATTATGGTAAGGTCTCTCCTCTCTCCTTCCTCTTATTATTATGGTAAGGTCTCTCCTTCTCTCTACCTCTTATTATTATGGTAAGGTCTCTCCTCCTCTCCTTCTCTTATTATTATGGTAAGGTCTCTCCTCCTCTCCTTCTTTATTATTATGGTAAGGTCTCTCCTCCTCTCTCTTATTATTATGGTAAGGTCTCCCTCTCCTTCTTTATTATTATGGTAAGGTCTCTTCTCCTCTCCTTCTCTTATTATTATGGTAAGGTCTCCTCTTCTTCTCCTCTCTTCTCTTATTATTATGGTAAGGTCTCTTCTCCTCTCTACTCTTATTATTATGGTAAGGTCTCTCCTCCTCTCCTTCTCTTATTATTATGGTAAGGTCTCTTCTCCTCTCCTTCTCTTATTATTATGGTAAGGTCTCTTCTCCTCTCCTTCTCTTATTATTATGGTAAGGTCTCTTCTCCTCTCCTTCTCTTATTATTATGGTAAGGTCTCTCCTCCTCTCCTTCTCTTATTATTATGGTAAGGTCTCTTCTCCTCTCCTTCTCTTATTATTATGGTAAGGTCTCTCCACCTCTCCTTCTCTTATTATTATGGTAAGGTCTCTCCTTCTCTCTACCTCTTATTATTATGGTAAGGTCTCTCCTCCTCTCCTTCTCTTATTATTATGGTAAGGTCTCTCCTCCTCTCCACCTCTCCTTCTCTTATTATTATAGTAAGGTCTCTCCTCTTCTCCTTCTCTTATTATTATGGTAAGGTCTCTCCTTCTCTCTTCCTCTTATTATTATGGTAAGGTCTCTCCTCCTCTCCTTCTCTTATTATTATGGTAAGGTCTCTCCTCTCTCCTTCTGTTATTATTATGGTAAGGTCTCTCTTCTCCTTCTCTTATTATTATGGTAAGGTCTCTCCTCCTCTTTATTATTATGGTAAGGTTTCTCCTCCTCTCTCCCCTTCTCTTATTATTATGGTAAGGTCTCTCCTTCTCTCTACCTCTTATTATTATGGTAAGGTCTCTCCTTCTCTCTTCTCTTATTATTATGGTAAGGTCTCTCCTCCTCTCCTTCTCTTATTATTATGGTAAGGTCTCTCCTTCTCTCTACCTCTTATTATTATGGTAAGGTCTCTCCTCTCCTCCTTCTGTTATTATTATGGTAAGGTCTCTCCTTCTCTCCACCTCTTATTATTATGTAAGGTCTCTCCTCCTCTCCACCTCCCCTTCTGTTATTATTATGGTAAGGTCTCCTCCTCCCACCTCCTTCTCTTATTATTATGGTAAGGTCTCTCCTTCTCTCTACCTCTTATTATTATGGTAAGGTCTCTTCTCCTCTCCTTCTCTTATTATTATGGTAAGGTCTCTCCTCCTCTCCTTCTCTTATTATTATGGTAAGGTCTCTTCTCCTCTCTTCTCTTATTATTATGGTAAGGTCTCTTCCTCTCCACCTCTCCTTCTCTTATTATTATAGTAAGGTCTCTCCTTCTCTCCTCCTCTTATTATTATGGTAAGGTCTCTCCTCCTCCTTCTCTTATTATTATGGTAAGGTCTCTCCTCCTCTCCTTCTCTTATTATTATGGTAAGGTCTCTCCTTCTCTCCTTCTTATTATTATGGTAAGGTCTCTCCTTCTCTCTCCTTCTTATTATTATGGTAAGGTCTCTCCTTCTCTCTACCTCTTATTATTATGGTAAGGTCTCTCCTCCTCTCCTTCTCTTATTATTATGGTAAGGTCTCTCCTCCTCTCCTTCTCTTATTATTATGGTAAGGTCTCTCCTCCTCTTATTATTATGGTAAGGTTTCTCCTCCTCTCCACCTCCCTTCTCTTATTATTATGGTAAGGTCTCTTCTCTCTCTTCTCTTATTATTATGGTAAGGTCTCTTCTCCTCTCCTTCTCTTATTATTATGGTAAGGTCTCTCTCCTCTCCTTCTCTTATTATTATGGTAAGGTCTCTCCTTCTCTCCTTCTTATTATTATGGTAAGGTCTCTCCTCCTCTCCTCCTCTTATTATTATGGTAAGGTCTCTCCTTCTCTCCTTCTCTTATTATTATGGTAAGGTCTCTCCTTCTCTCTCCTCTCTTCTCTTATTATTATGGTAAGGTCTCTCCTCTCTCCCCTCTTATTATTATGGTAAGGTCTCTCCTTCTCTCCTCCTCTTATTATTATGGTAAGGTCTCTCCTCCTCTCCTCTCTTATTATTATGGTAAGGTCTCTCCTCCTCTCCTTCTCTTATTATTATGGTAAGGTCTCTCCTCTCTCCTCCTCTTATTATTATGGTAAGGTCTCTCCTTCTCTCCTCCTCTTATTATTATGGTAAGGTCTCTCCTTCTCTCCTCCTCTTATTATTATGGTAAGGTCTCTCCTCCTCTCTTCTCTTTATTATTATGGTAAGGTCTCTCCTCCTCTCCTTCTCTTATTATTATGGTAAGGTCTCTCCTTCTCTCTACCTCTTATTATTATGGTAAGGTCTCTCCTCCTCTCCTTCTCTTATTATTATGGTAAGGTCTCTCCTCTCTCTTCTCTTATTATTATGGTAAGGTCTCTCCTCCTCTCCTTCTCTTATTATTATGGTAAGGTCTCTTCTCCTCTCTTCTCTTATTATTATGGTAAGGTCTCTCCTCCTCTCCTTCTCTTATTATTATGGTAAGGTCTCTTCTCCTCTCCTTCTCTTATTATTATGGTAAGGTCTCTCCTCCTCTCCTTCTCTTATTATTATGGTAAGGTCTCTTCTCCTCTCTACCTCTTATTATTATGGTAAGGTCTCTTCTCCTCTCTACCTCTTATTATTATGGTAAGGTCTCTCCTCCTCTCCTTCTCTTATTATTATGGTAAGGTCTCTCTCCTCTCTTCTCTTATTATTATGGTAAGGTCTCTTCTCCTCTATTATTATGGTAAGGTCTCTCTCCTCTCTCCTTCTTTATTATTATGGTAAGGTCTCTCCTCCTCTCCTTCTCTTATTATTATGGTAAGGTCTCTCCTCTCTCCTTCTCTTATTATTATGGTAAGGTCTCTCCTCTCTCCTTCTCTTATTATTATGGTAAGGTCTCTCCTTCTCTCTCCTCTTATTATTATGGTAAGGTCTCTCCTCCTCTCCTTCTCTTATTATTATGGTAAGGTCTCTCCTCCTCTCCTTCTCTTATTATTATGGTAAGGTCTCTCCTCCTCTTATTATTATGGTAAGGTTTCTCCTCCTCTCCTCCCTTCTCTTATTATTATGGTAAGGTCTCTTCTCCTCTCCTTCTCTTATTATTATGGTAAGGTCTCTTCTCCTCTCCTTCTCTTATTATTATGGTAAGGTCTCTTCTCCTCTCCTTCTCTTATTATTATGGTAAGGTCTCTCCTCTCTCCTTCTCTTATTATTATGTAAGGTCTCTCTCTCCTCTCCTTCTCTTATTATTATGGTAAGGTCTCTCCTTCTCTCCTTCTCTTATTATTATGGTAAGGTCTCTCCTTCTCTCCTCCTCTCTTCTCTTATTATTATGGTAAGGTCTCTCCTCTCTCCTTCTCTTATTATTATGGTAAGGTCTCTCCTTCTCTCCTCCTCTTATTATTATGGTAAGGTCTCTCCTCCTCTCCTTCTCTTATTATTATGGTAAGGTCTCTCCTCCTCTCCTTCTCTTATTATTATGGTAAGGTCTCTCCTCTCTCCTCCTCTTATTATTATGGTAAGGTCTCTCCTTCTCTCCTCTCTTATTATTATGGTAAGGTCTCTCCTTCTCTCCACCTCTTATTATTATGGTAAGGTCTCTCCTCCTCTTCTTCTCTTATTATTATGGTAAGGTCTCTCCTCCTCTCCTTCTCTTATTATTATGGTAAGGTCTCTCCTTCTCTCTCCTTCTCTTATTATTATGGTAAGGTCTCTCCTCCTCTCCTTCTCTTATTATTATGGTAAGGTCTCTCCTCTCTCTACTTCTCTTATTATTATGGTAAGGTCTCTCCTCCTCTCCTTCTCTTATTATTATGGTAAGGTCTCTTCTCCTCTCTACCTCTTATTATTATGGTAAGGTCTCTCCTCCTCTCCTTCTCTTATTATTATGGTAAGGTCTCTTCTCCTCTCCTTCTCTTATTATTATGGTAAGGTCTCTTCTCCTCTCTCCTCTTATTATTATGGTAAGGTCTCTTCTCCTCTCTACCTCTTATTATTATGGTAAGGTCTCTCCTCTCTACCTCTTATTATTATGGTAAGGTCTCTCCTCCTCTCCTTCTCTTATTATTATGGTAAGGTCTCTTCTCCTCTCCTTCTCTTATTATTATGGTAAGGTCTCTTCTCCTCTCTACCTCTTATTATTATGGTAAGGTCTCTTCTCCTCTCTACTCTTATTATTATGGTAAGGTCTCTCCTCCTCTCCTTCTCTTATTATTATGGTAAGGTCTCTTCTCCTCTCTCTTCTTCTCTTATTATTATGGTAAGGTCTCTCCTCCTCTCCTTCTCTTATTATTATGGTAAGGTCTCTCCTTCTCTCTACCTCTTATTATTATGGTAAGGTCTCTCCACCTCTCCTTCTCTTATTATTATGGTAAGGTCTCTCCTTCTCTCTACCTCTTATTATTATGGTAAGGTCTCTCCTCCTCTCCTTCTCTTATTATTATGGTAAGGTCTCTCCTTCTCTCTACCTCTTATTATTATGGTAAGGTCTCTCCTCCTCTCCTTCTCTTATTATTATGGTAAGGTCTCTCCTTCTCTCCTTCTGTTATTATTATGGTAAGGTCTCTCCTCCTCTCCTTCTCTTATTATTATGGTAAGGTCTCTCCTCCTCTTATTATTATGGTAAGGTTTCTCCTCCTCTCCACCTCCCCTTCTCTTATTATTATGGTAAGGTCTCTCCTTCTCTCCTACTCTTATTATTATGGTAAGGTCTCTCCTTCTCTTATTATTATGGTAAGGTCTCTCCTCCTCTCCTTCTCTTATTATTATGGTAAGGTCTCTCCTTCTCTCTACCTCTTATTATTATGGTAAGGTCTCTCCTCCTCTCCTTCTGTTATTATTATGGTAAGGTCTCTCCTTCTCTCCTTCTCTTATTATTATGTAAGGTCTCTCCTCCTCTCCACCTCCCCTTCTGTTATTATTATGGTAAGGTTTCTCCTCCTCTCCACCTCCCCTTCTCTTATTATTATGGTAAGGTCTCTCTCTCTCTTCTCTTATTATTATGGTAAGGTCTCTCCTTCTCTCTACCTCTTATTATTATGGTAAGGTCTCTCCTTCTCTCTACCTCTTATTATTATGGTAAGGTCTCTCCTTCTCTCTACCTCTTATTATTATGGTAAGGTCTCTCCTTCTCTCTACCTCTTATTATTATGGTAAGGTCTCTCCTCTCTCTCCTTCTCTTATTATTATGGTAAGGTCTCTCCTCCTCCTCCTCTTATTATTATGGTAAGGTCTCTCCTTCTCCTTCTCTTATTATTATGGTAAGGTCTCTCCTTCTCTCTACCTCTTATTATTATGGTAAGGTCTCTCCTTCTCTCTCCTCTTATTATTATGGTAAGGTCTCTCCTTCTCTCTTCTCTTATTATTATGGTAAGGTCTCTCCTCTCTCTTCCTCTTATTATTATGGTAAGGTCTCTCCTCTCTCTCCTCTTATTATTATGGTAAGGTCTCTCCTTCTCTTATTTATTATTATGGTAAGGTCTCTCCTCTCTCTCCTTCTCTTATTATTATGGTAAGGTCTCTCCTTCTCTCTTCTCTTATTATTATGGTAAGGTCTCTCCTTCTCTCCTCTTATTATTATGGTAAGGTCTCTCCTTCTCTCTATTTATTATTATGGTAAGGTCTCTCCTTCTCTCTCCTCTTTATTATTATGGTAAGGTCTCTCCTTCTCCTTCTCTTATTATTATGGTAAGGTCTCTCCTTCTCTCTCCTCTTATTTATTATTATGGTAAGGTCTCTCCTTCTCTCTACCTTATTATTATGGTAAGGTCTCTCCTCTCTCTCCTCTTATTATTATGGTAAGGTCTCTCCTTCTCTCCTTCTCTTATTATTATGGTAAGGTCTCTCCTCCTCTCCACCTCCTTCTCTTATTATTATGGTAAGGTTCTCTCCTCTCCACTCCCTTCTCTTATTATTATGGTAAGGTCTCTCCTCCTCTCTTCTCTTATTATTATGGTAAGGTCTCTCCTTCTCTCTCCTCTTATTATTATGGTAAGGTCTCTCCTCCTCTCCTTCTCTTATTATTATGTAAGGTCTCTCCTTCATTATTATTATGTAAGGTCTCTCCTCCTCTCCTTCTCTTATTATTATGGTAAGGTCTCTCCTTCTCTCCTTCTCTTATTATTATGGTAAGGTCTCTCCTCTCTCTCCTCTTATTATTATGGTAAGGTCTCTCCTTCTCTCTATTTATTATTATGGTAAGGTCTCTCCTCCTCTCCTCTCTTATTATTATGGTAAGGTCTCTTCTCTCTATTTATTATTATGGTAAGGTCTCTCCTTCTCTCTCCTTCTCTTATTATTATGGTAAGGTCTCTCCTCCTCTCCTTCTGTTATTATTATGGTAAGGTCTCTCCTCCTCTCCTTCTCTTATTATTATGGTAAGGTCTCTCCTCCTCTCCTTCTCTTATTATTATGTAAGGTCTCTCCTTCACTTAACATTATGGTAAGGTCTCTCCTCCTCTCCTTCTCTTATTATTATGGTAAGGTCTCTCCTTCTCTCCTTCTCTCCTTCTCTTATTATTATGGTAAGGTCTCTCCTCCTCTCCACCTCTCCTTCTCTTATTATTATAGTAAGGTCTCTCCTCTTCTCCTTCTGTTATTATTATGGTAAGGTCTCTTCTCCTCTCCTTCTCTTATTATTATGGTAAGGTCTCTCCTCCTCTCCTTCTCTTATTATTATGGTAAGGTCTCTCCTCTTCTCCTTCTGTTATTATTATGGTAAGGTCTCTTCTCCTCTGTTATTATTATGGTAAGGTCTCTCTCTTGTTATTATTATGGTAAGGTCTCTCCTCCTCTCCTTCTCTTATTATTATAGTAAGGTCTCTCCTCTTCTCCTTCTGTTATTATTATGGTAAGGTCTCTTCTCCTCTCCTTCTCTTATTATTATAGTAAGGTCTCTCCTCTTCTCCTTCTCTTGTTATTATGGTAAGGTCTCTCCTCCTCTCCTCTTATTATGGTAAGGTCTCTCCTCCTCTCCACCTCTCCTTCTCTTATTATTATTGTAAGTTCTCTCCTCTTCTCCTTCTCTTATTATTATGGTAAGGTCTCTCCTCCTCTCCTTCTCTTGTTATTATGGTAAGGTCTCTCCTCCTCTCCACCTCTCCTTCTCTTATTATTATTGTAAGTTCTCTCCTCTTCTCCTTCTCTTATTATTATGGTAAGGTCTCTCCTCCTCTCCTTCTCTTGTTATTATGGTAAGGTCTCTCCTCCTCTCCTTCTCTTGTTATTATAGTAAGGTCTCTCCTCCTCTCCTCTTATTATGGTAAGGTCTCTCCTCTTCTCCTTCTGTTATTATAGTAAGGTCTCTCCTCCTCTCCTCTTATTATGGTAAGGTCTCTTCTCCTCTCCTTCTGTTATTATTATAGTAAGGTCTCTCCTCCTCTCCTCTTATTATGGTAAGGTCTCTTCTCCTCTCCTTCTGTTATTATTATGGTAAGGTCTCTCCTCTTCTCCTTCTGTTATTATTATGGTAAGGTCTCTTCTCCTCTCCTTCTTTTGTTATTATGGTAAGGTCTCTCCTCCTCTCCTTCTCTTATTATTATGGTAAGGTCTCTTCTCCTCTCCTTCTCTTATTATTATGGTAAGGTCTCTCCTCCTCTCCTCTCCTTCTCTTATTATTATGGTAAGGTCTCTTCTCCTCTCCTTCTCTTATTATTATGGTAAGGTCTCTTCTCCTCTCCTTCTCTTATTATTATGGTAAGGTCTCTTCTCCTCTCCTTCTGTTATTATTATGGTAAGGTCTCTCCTCCTCTCCTTCTGTTATTATTATGGTAAGGTCTCTTCTCCTCTCCTTCTCTTATTATTATGGTAAGGTCTCTCCTCCTCTCTCTCTTCTCTTATTATTATGGTAAGGTCTCTTCTCCTCTCCTTCTCTTATTATTATGGTAAGGTCTCTTCTCCTCTCCTTCTCTTATTATTATGGTAAGGTCTCTTCTCCTCTCCTTCTGTTATTATTATGGTAAGGTCTCTTCTCCTCTCCTTCTGTTATTATTATGGTAAGGTCTCTTCTCCTCTCCTTCTCTCCTCCTCTTATTATTATGGTAAGGTCTCTCCTCCTCTCCTTCTCTCCTCCTCTTATTATTATGGTAAGGTCTCTTCTCCTCTCCTTCTCTCCTCCTCTTATTATTATGGTAAGGTCTCTTCTCCTCTCCTTCTCCTCCTTATTATTATGGTAAGGTCTCTCCTCCTCTCCTTCTCTCCTCCTCTTATTATTATGGTAAGGTCTCTTCTCCTCTCCTTCTCTTATTATTATGGTAAGGTCTCTTCTCCTCTCCTTCTCTCCTCCTCTTATTATTATGGTAAGGTCTCTTCTCCTCTCCTTCTCTTATTATTATGGTAAGGTCTCTCCTCCTCTCTTCTCTCTCCTTCTTATTATTATGGTAAGGTCTCTTCTCCTCTCCTTCTCTTATTATTATGGTAAGGTCTCTTCTCCTCTCCTTCTCTTATTATTATGGTAAGGTCTCTTCTCCTCTCCTTCTCTTATTATTATGGTAAGGTCTCTCCTCTCCTCTCCTTCTGTTATTATTATTATGGTAAGGTCTCTTCTCCTCTCCTTCTCTTATTATTATGGTAAGGTCTCTCCTCTCTCTCCTTCTGTTATTATTATGGTAAGGTCTCTCCTCTTCTCCTTCTGTTATTATTATGGTAAGGTCTCTCCTCCTCTCCTTCTGTTATTATTATGGTAAGGTCTCTTCTCCTCTCCTTCTCTTATTATTATGGTAAGGTCTCTTCTTCTCTCCACCTCTTATTATTATGGTAAGGTCTCTTCTCCTCTCATCCTCTTATTATTATGGTAAGGTCTCTCCTCCTCTCCACCTCTCCTTCTCTTATTATTATGGTAAGGTCTCTCCTCCTCTCCTTCTCTTATTATTATGGTAAGGTCTCTCCTCCTCTCCTTCTCTTATTATTATGGTAAGGTCTCTCCTCCTCTCCTTCTCTTATTATTATGGTAAGGTCTCTCCTTCTCTCCTTCTCTTATTATTATGGTAAGGTCTCTCCTCCTCTCCACCTCTCCTTCTCTTATTATTATAGTAAGGTCTCTCCTCTTCTCCTTCTGTTATTATTATGGTAAGGTCTCTTCTCCTCTCCTTCTCTTATTATTATGGTAAGGTCTCTCCTCCTCTCCTTCTCTTATTATTATGGTAAGGTCTCTCCTCTCTCTTTCTTATTATTATGGTAAGGTCTCTCCTCCTCTCCTTCTCTTATTATTATAGTAAGGTCTCTCCTCTTCTCCTTCTCTTATTATTATGGTAAGGTCTCTTCTCCTCTCCTCCTCTTATTATTATGGTAAGGTCTCTCCTCCTCTCCACCTCTCCTTCTCTTATTATTATGGTAAGGTCTCTCCTCCTCTCCTTCTCTCCTCCTCTTATTATTATGGTAAGGTCTCTCCTCCTCTCCTTCTCTTATTATTATGGTAAGGTCTCTCCTCCTCTTATTATTATGGTAAGGTCTCTTCTCTTATTATTATGGTAAGGTCTCTCCTCCTCTCCTTCTCTTATTATTATGGTAAGGTCTCTCCTCCTCTCCTTCTCTCCTTCTCTTATTATTATGGTAAGGTCTCTCCTCTTCTCCTTCTGTTATTATTATGGTAAGGTCTCTTCTCCTCTCCTTCTCTTATTATTATGGTAAGGTCTCTCCTCCTCTCCTTCTCTTATTATTATAGTAAGGTCTCTCCTCCTCTCCTCTTATTATTATGGTAAGGTCTCTTCTCTCCTATCCACCTCTCCTTCTCTTATTATTATGGTAAGGTCTCTCCTCCTCTCCTTCTCTTATTATTATGGTAAGGTCTCTCCTCCTCTCCTTCTCTTATTATTATGGTAAGGTCTCTCCTCCTCTCCTCTCCTTCTCTTATTATTATGGTAAGGTCTCTCCTCTTCTCCTTCTGTTATTATTATGGTAAGGTCTCTCCTCCTCTCCTTCTCTTATTATTATGGTAAGGTCTCTTCTCCTCTCCTTCTCCTCTCTCCTCTCCTTCTCTTATTATTATGGTAAGGTCTCTTCTCCTCTCCTTCTCTTATTATTATGGTAAGGTCTCTTCTCCTCTCATCCTCTTATTATTATGGTAAGGTCTCTCCTCCTCTCCACCTCTCCTTCTCTTATTATTATAGTAAGGTCTCTCCTCCTCTCCTTCTCTCCTCCTCTTATTATTATGGTAAGGTCTCTCCTCCTCTTTATTATTATGGTAAGGCCTCTCCTCCTCTCCTTCTCTTATTATTATGGTAAGGTCTCTCCTTCTCTCCTTCTCTTATTATTATGGTAAGGTCTCTCCTCCTCTCCACCTCTCCTTCTCTTATTATTATAGTAAGGTCTCTCCTCTTCTCCTTCTGTTATTATTATGGTAAGGTCTCTTCTCCTCTCCTTCTCTTGTTATTATGGTAAGGTCCCTCCTCCTCTCCTTCTCTTATTATTATAGTAAGGTCTCTCCTCTCCTCTCTCTTATTATTATGGTAAGGTCTCTCCTCCTTCCTTCTCTTATTATGGTAAGGTCCTCCTCTCCTTCTCTTATTATTATAGTAAGGTCTCTCCTCTTCTCCTTCTCTTATTATTATGGTAAGGTCTCTTCTCCTCTCATCCTCTTATTATTATGGTAAGGTCTCTCCTCCTCTCCACCTCTCCTTCTCTTATTATTATAGTAAGGTCTCTCCTCCTCTCCTCTCTCTTCTCTTATTATTATGGTAAGGTCTCTCCTCCTCTCCTTCTCTTATTATTATGGTAAGGTCTCTCCTCCTCTCCTTCTCTTATTATTATGGTAAGGTCTCTCCTCCTCTCCTTCTCTTATTATTATGGTAAGGTCTCTCCTCCTCTCCACCTCTCCTTCTCTTATTATTATAGTAAGGTCTCTCCTCTTCTCCTTCTCTTATTATTATGGTAAGGTCTCTTCTCCTCTCCTTCTCTTGTTATTATGGTAAGGTCTCTCCTCCTCTCCTTCTCTTATTATTATGGTAAGGTCTCTCCTCCTCCTTCTCTTATTATTATGGTAAGGTCTCTCCTCCTCTCCTCCTCTCCTTCTCTTATTATTATGGTAAGGCCTCTCCTCCTCTCCTTCTCTTATTATTATGGTAAGGTCTCTCCTTCTCTCCTTCTCTTATTATTATGGTAAGGTCTCTCCTCCTCTCCACCTCTCCTTCTCTTATTATTATAGTAAGGTCTCTCCTCTTCTCCTTCTGTTATTATTATGGTAAGGTCTCTTCTCCTCTCCTTCTCTTGTTATTATGGTAAGGTCTCTCCTCCTCTCCTTCTCTTATTATTATAGTAAGGTCTCTCCTCCTCTCCTCTTATTATTATGGTAAGGTCTCTCCTCCTCTCCACCGCTCCTTCTCTTATTATTATAGTAAGGTCTCTCCTCTTCTCCTTCTCTTATTATTATGGTAAGGTCTCTCCTCGTCTCCTTCTCTTATTATTATGGTAAGGTCTCTCCTCGTCTCCTTCTCTTATTATTATGGTAAGGTCTCTCCTCGTCTCCTTCTCTTATTATTATGGTAAGGTCTCTCCTTCTCTCCTTCTCTTATTATGGTAAGGTCTCTCCTTCTCTTATTATTATGGTAAGGTCTCTCCTCCTCTCCTTCTCTCATTTTGGTAAGGTTTCTCCTTCTCTCCTTCTCTCTTATTATTATGGTAAGGTTTCTCCTTCTCTCCTTCTGTCCTTCTCTTATTATTTTGGTAATGTTTGTCCTTCTCTCCTTCTCTCTTATTATTATGTTAAGGTCTCTCCTCCTCTCCTTCTCTCATTTTGGTAAGGTTTCTCCTTCTCTCCTTCTCTCTTATTATTATGGTAAGGTTTCTCCTTCTCTCCTTCTGTCCTTCTCTTATTATTTTGGTAATGTTTGTCCTTCTCTCCTTCTCTCTTATTATTATGTTAAGGTCTCTCCTTCTGTCCTTCTCTTATTATTTTGGTAAGGTCTCTCCTCCTTTCCTTCTCTCTCCATGAGACTTCGCTGCAAGGGAATGAGCAGCATGTAACTAATTACCTAATTTGCATAACCATGCATATTATGGCTGAGGGAGGTGGTAAGGTAGAGAAGAAGCGAGGGAGGGAGGTCGAAGCAGGACTAAGGGAGAGTTCTACACAGACAGATTAACAGAGGAAACTATGGGAGGGGAATGGTGAGGAGAGGGACTGCTGCAACAAGAGCCGCCCAGGAAAAACACATGACGCTCTTTCTCTTTCCAACCAGTGTGTGTGTGGTATGGCCACATGCAGTCCCTCTTCTTTCTTTTCTGCTGCTTGTCTTCGTCTCGCTCTCTCTTCCATTCTCTCTCTGTAGCATCATTTTCTTAATCCGTGTTGCATTGTACATGCAGTCCCTTTTATCCCTTCACCAATATCTCTCTCTCTCTCTCTCTCTCTCTCTCTCTCTCTCTCTCTCTCTCTCTCTCTCTCTCTCTCTCTCTCTCTCTCTCTCTCTCTCTCTCTCTCTCTCTCTCTCTCTCTCTCTCTCTCTCTCTCTCTCTCTCTCTCTCTCTCTCTCTCTCTCTCAGCATTAGTGTCATCCTGTCCCTCCTCTCTTTCTTCTTCTCTCTTCTCATTGGTGCATATCCAGTTCATCCTCCCTCCCTCCACTGCCAGTGTTGATTCTATGCCACCCATCTTGCCTCTCTCTTTATTCTGTTCTCTCTCTCCCTTTCTTCCTCTCTCCCACTTTCCCTCTTTCTCTCCCCATCATAGTGCTGTGTCAGGCCTGTTCTCCCTCAGCGGTGTGAAACTGGATTAGAATATGGATTTGGAACACGCTGCTCCTCCATGAGAAGGACAGTCATAAAGAAAGCCGTCATAAAGAGGGACAGTCATAAAGAAGGACAGCCATAAAGAGGGACAGTCATAAAGAAAGCCATCATAAAGAAGGACAGTCATTAAGAAAGACAGCCATAAAGAAAGATAGCCATAAAGAGGGACAGTCATAAAGAAAGACAGCCATAAAGAAAGAAAGCCATAAAGAAGAACAGCCGGTCTCGCAATGTCTTGTGATGTCTCGCGTAAAAGTACATGCTCACACACAAGAGGAGAGGAGAGGAGAGGAGAGGAGAGGAGAGGAGAGGAGAGGAGAGGAGAGGAGAGGAGAGGAGAGGAGAGGAGAGGAGAGGAGAGGAGAGGAGAGGAGAGGAGAGGAGAGGAGAGGAGAGGAGAGGAGAGGAGAGGGAGGGGCAGTCTTGAGGAAGAGTAGGGGGACAGAAAGGAGGGAAAAGGGAAGAGATACATTCAAATGAGCTAACCTCCATGTCCTCGTGTTTCTTAACAGTTAGAGTGAAAAATCCCAACAGTGAGTGAGCAGAGAATAAATGTGATTGTCTCAAAGACCATGAAATTGGAGGGACGTGTTAAGTACTAGCCATGTCTGCTGAGAGGGAGGGATTAAAGTCTGTCTCGTAGGGTGTGTGTGTCTTGTATCGCTGAGGATTGTGTTCTTTCCCTGGTGGAGTGGGAGGGAACACTGCCTGACACGCCCATGGAGCTGAGGCTCTGACCTCTCAATGAGGATGTAGTTCACTCAGGTGAGGGATGAAATCATGTTGGATAAAAGGAACAGGGGTAACAATTCTGACTTCAGACATCAATGCTCTGAGGGAGAAAGGGAGAGGTAGAGGAGAGGGGGCAGAGAGGGGGAGGCAGGAAGAGAGGGACAATACCAATGGCTTCAGTAACAGCTGTGTGGGGAGTAGGGACCAGGCTTTTTGTTCTGAGCCCATGCTCTCTGTCAGACCCCTCTCTCTTTCACTCTATTCCCTCTTTCACACCCCTCTCTCTTTCACTCCCCTCTCTTTCACTCTCCTCTCTCTTTCACTCCCCTCTCTTTCACTCTCCTCTCTTTCACTCTCCCATCTCATTCACTCTCCCCTCTCTCTTTCACACCCCTCTCTTTTTCACTCCCCTCTCTTTCACTCTCCCCTCTTTCACTCTCCCCTCTCTTTCACTCCCCTCTCTTTCACTCTCCCCTCTCTTTCACTCTCCTCTCTTTCACTCTCCTCTCTCTTTCACTCTCTCTTTCACTCTCCTCTCTTTCACTCCCCTCTCTCTTTCACTCCCCTCTCTCTTTCACTCTCCTCTCTTTCACTCCCTCTCTCTTTCACACCCCTTTCACTCCCCTCTCTTTCACTCTCTCTTTCACTCTCCACTCTCTCTTTCACTCCCCTCTCTTTCACTCTCCACTCTCTCTTTCACTCCCTCTCTCTTTCACTCCCCTCTCTTTCACTCCCTTCTCTCTTTCACTCCCCTCTCTCTTTCCACACTCTCTCTTTTCACTCCCCTCTCTTTTCACAACTCCCTCTCTTTCACTCCCCTCTCTCTTTCACTCCCCTCTCTTTCACTCCCATCTCTTTCACTCTCCTCTCTTTCACTCCCCTCTCTTTCACTCTCCACTCTCTTTCACTCCCATCTCTTTCACTCTCCCCTCTCTTTCACTCCCCTCTCTCTTTCACTCTCCTCTCTCTTTAACTCTCCTCTCTTTCACTCCCCTCTCTCTTTCACTCTCCTCTCTTTCACTCCCCTCTCTCTTTCACTCCCCTTTCTCTTTCACTCCCCTCTCTCTTTCACACCCCTCAGTTTTTCACTCTCCCCTCTCTCTTTCACTCCCCTCTCTTTCACTTCCCTCTCTCTTTCACTCCCTCTCTCTTTCACTCCCCTCTCTCTTTCACTCTCCTCTCTTTCACTCCCCTCTCTCGTTCACTCCTCTCTTTCACTCCCCTCTCTCTTTCACACCCCTCAGTCTTTCACTCTCCCCTCTTTCTTTCACTCCCCTCTCTTTCACTCCCCTCTTTCACTCCCCTCTCTCTTTCACTCCCCTCTCTTTTCCACTCCCCTCTCTTTTCCACACCACTCTCTCTTTCACTCCCCTCTCTTTTCCACACCACTCTCTCTTTCACTCTCCTCTCTTTCACTCCTCTCTCTTTCACTCCCCTCTCTCTTTCACTCCCCTCTCTCTTTCACTCCCCTCTCTCTTTCACTCTCCCCTCTCTCTTTCACTCTCCCTCTCTTTCACTCTCCCCCCTCTCTTTCACTCTCCCCTCTCTCTTTCACTCCTCTCTCTTTCACTCTCCTCTCTTTCACTCCCCTCTCTTTTCCACTCCCCTCTCTTTTCCACACCACTCTCTCTTTCACTCCCCTCTCTCTTTCACTCCCCTCTCTCTTTCACTCCCCTCTCTTTCACTCCCCTCCATCTTTCACTCCCCTCTCTTTTCCACACCACTCTCTCTTTCACTCCCCTCTCTTTCACTCCCCTCTCTCTTTCACTCCCCTCGCTCTTTCACTCCCCTCTCTCTTTCACTCCCCTCGCTTTTCCACTCCCCTCTCTTTTCCACACCACTCTCTCTTTCACTCCCCTCTCTTTTCCACACCACTCTCTTTCACTCTCCTCTCTTTCACTCCTCTCTCTTTCACTCCCTCTCTCTTTCACTCCCCTCTCTCTTTCACTCCCCTCTCTCTTTCACTCCCCTCTCTCTTTCACTCCCCCTCTCTTTCACTCCCCCTCTCTCTTTCACTCCTCTCTCTTTCACTCCCTCTCTTTCACTCCCCTCTTTTTCCACTCCCTCTCTTTCCACTCCCCTCTCTTTTCCACACCACTCTCTCTTTCACTCCCTCTCTTTTCACTCCCCTCTCTTTCACTCCCTCTCTTTCACTCTCTCTTTCTCCCCTCTCTTTCACTCCCCTTGCTTTTCCACTCCCCTCTCTTTTTCCACACCACTCTCTTTCACTCCCCTCTCTTTTCCACACCACTCTCTCTTTCACTCCCCTCTCTTTCACCCCCCTCTCTCTTTCACTCTCCTCTCTCTTTCACTCTCCTCTCTTTCACTCTCCTCTCTTTCACTCCCCTCTCTCTTTCACTCTCCTCTCTTTCACTCCCCTCTCTCTCTCACTCCCCTTTCTCTTTCACTCCCCTCTCTTTTCACTCTCCCTCTTTTCACTCCCCTCTCTCTCTTTCACTCCCCTCTCTTTCACTCCCTCTCTCTTTCACTCCCCTCTCTTTCACTCTCCTCTCTTTCACTCTCCTCTCTTTCACTCCCTCTCTCTTTCACTCCCCACTCTCTTTCACTCCCCTCTCTCTTTCACTCTCCTCTCTCTTTCACTCTCCTCTCTTTCACTCTCCCATCTCTTTCACTCTCCTCTCTTTCACTCCCCTCTCTCTTTCACTCCCATTTCTCTTTCACTCCCCTCTCTCTTTCACACCCCTCAGTTTTTCACTCTCCCCTCTCTCTTTCACTCCCCTCTCTCTTTCACTCCCCTCTCTCTTTCACGCCCCTCTCTCTTTCACTCCCCTCGCTCTTTCACTCCACTCTCTCTTTCACTCTCCTCTCTTTTCCACAACACTCTCTCTTTCACTCCCCTCTCTCTTCCACACCACTCTCTCTTTCACTCCCCTCTCTTTTCCACACCACTCTCTCTTTCACTCCCCTCTCTCTTTCACTCCCCTCTCTTTCACTCCCCTCTCTTTCACTCCCCTCTCTTTCACTCCTCTCTCTTTCACTCCCCTCTCTCTTTCACTCCCCTCTCTCTTTCACTCCCCTCTCTTTTCCACACCACTCTCTCTTTCACTCCCCTCTCTTTCACTCTCCCCTCTCTCTTTCACTCCCCTCTCTTTCACTCTCCCCTCTTTTCACACCCTCTCTCTTTCACTCCCTCTCTCTTCACACCACTCTCTCTTTCACTCCCTCTCTCTTTCACTCCCACTCTCTTTCACTCCCATCTCTTTCACTCCCCTCTCTTTCACTCCCCTCTCTCTTTCACTCCCTCTCTCTTTCACTCCCTCTTTTTCACTCCCTCTCTCTTTCACTCCCTCTCTTTCACTCCCCTCTCTTTCACTCCCCTCTCTTTTTCTCCCCTCTCTCTTTCACACCCTCTTTTTCACTCTCCCTCTCTCTTTCACTCCCTCTCTCTTTCACTCCCCTCTCTCTTTCACTCTCCTTTCTCTCTCTTTCACTCCCCTCTCTCTTTCACTCCCTCTCTTTCACTCCCTCTCTTTCCACCCCTCTCTCTTTCACTCCCTCTCTCTTTCACACCCTCTCTCTTTCACTCCCCTCTTTCACTCCCCTCTTTCACTCCCCTCTCTTTTCACTCCCTCTCTCTTTCACTCCCCTCTCTTTCACTCCCCTCTCTTTTCACTCCCCTCTCTTTCACTCCCCTCTCTCTTTCACTCCCCTCTTTTCCACTCCCTCTCTTTTCACTCCCCTCTCTTTCACTCCCCTCTCTCTTTCACTCCCCTCTCTCTTTCACTCCCTCTCTTTCACTCCCCTCTCACTCTCTCTCTTTCACTCCCTCTCTCTTTCACTCCCCTCTCTCTTTCACTCCCCCTCTCTTTCACTCCCCTCTCTCTTTCACTCTCCTCTCTTTTCCACTCCACTCTCTCTTTCACTCCCCTCTCTTTCCACTCCACTCTCTTTCACTCCCCTCTCTTTTCCACACCCCTCTCTTTTCTCTCTCTTTCACTCCCCTCTCTCTTTCACTCCCCTCTCTTTTCACTCCCCTCTCTTTCACTCCCCTCTCTTTCACTCCCCTCTCTTTTCACTCCCTCTCTTTCCCTCCCCTCTCTTTTCACTCCCTCTCTTTTCACTCCCCTCTCTTTTCACTCCACTCTCTCTTTCACTCCCTCTCTTTTCCACAACACTCTCTCTTTCACTCTCCTCTCTTTCACACCACTCTCTTTCACTCCCCTCTCTCTTTCACTCCCTCTCTTTTCACTCCCCTCTCTTTCACTCCCCTCTCTCTTTCACTCCCCTCTCTTTCACTCCCTCTCTTTTCACACTCCCTCTCTTTTCCACACCACTCTCTTTCACTCCCCTCTTTTCCACTCCACTCTCTCTTTCACTCCCCTCTCTTTTCTCCCTCTCTTTTCCACTCTCTCTTTCACTCTCTTTCACTCTCCCCTCTCTCTTTCACTCCCTCTCTCTTTCACTCTCCTCTCCACTCCCTCTCTCTTTCACTCCCCTCTCTCTTTCACTCTCCTCTCTTTCACTCCCCTCTCTTTCACTCCCCTCTCTCTTTCACTCCCCTCTCTCTTTCACTCCCCTCTCTTTCACTCCCCTCTCTCTTTCACTCCCCTCTCTCTTTCACTCCCCTCTCTCTTTCACTCCCCTCTCTCTTTCACTCCCCTCTCTCTTTCACTCCCCTCTCTCTTTCACTCCCCTCTCTCTTTCACTCCACTCTCTCTTTCACTCTCCTCTCTTTTCCACAACACTCTCTCTTTCACTCCCCTCTCTCTTCCACACCACTCTCTCTTTCACTCCCCTCTCTTTTTCACTCTCCTCTTTCACTCCCCTCTCTTTCACTCCCCTCTCTTTCACTCCCCTCTCTTTCACTCCTCTCTCTTTCACTCCCCTCTCTCTTTCACTCCCCTCTCTTTTCACTCCCCTCTCTCTTTCACTCCCCTCTCTTTCACTCCCCTCTCTTTCACTCCCTCTCTTTTCACTCCCCTCTCTCTTTTCCACCCACTCTCTTTTCACTCCCTCTCTTTCCACAACACTCTCTCTTTCACTCCCTCTCTTTCACACCACTCTCTTTCACTCCCTCTCTTTCACTCCCTCTCTTTTCACTCCCCTCTCTTTCACTCCCCTCTCTTTCACTCCCTCTCTCTTTCACTCCCCTCTTTTCACTCCCCTCTCTCTTTCACTCCCCTCTCTTTCACTCCCCTCTCTCTTTCACTCCCTCTCTCTTTCACTCCCCTCTCTTTTCACTCCCTTTCACTTTTTTCACTCTCCCTCTCTTTTCACTCCACTCTCTCTTTCACTCCCCTCTCTTTCACTCTCCCTCTCTCTTTCACTCCCCTCTCTTTTCACTCCCCTCTCTTTCACTCCCTCTCTTTCACTCCCCTCTCTTTTCACTCCCCTCTCTCCCCTTTCCACACCACTCTCTCTTTCACTCTCCTCTCTTTCACTCCTTTCTCTTTCACTCCCCTCTCTCTTTCACTCCCCTCTCTCTTTCACTCTCCTCTCTTTCACTCCCCTCTCTTTTCCACACCACTCCCTCTTTCACTCCCCTCTCTTCCACTCCCCTCTCTCTTTTACTCCCTCTTTTCCACTCCTCTCTCTTTCACTCCCCTCTCTCTTTCCACACCACTCTCTCTTTCACTCCCCTCTCTCTTTCACTCCCCTCTTTCACTCTCCTCTCTCTTTCACACCCCTCCCTCTTTCACTCTCCTCTCTTTCACTCCCCTCTCTTTCACTCCCCTCTCTTTTCCACACCACTCTCTCTTTCACTCCCCTCTCTTTCACTCCCCTCTCTCTTTCACTCCCCAAATGTATGCAGATGATACAGTGATATATGTGCACGCAAAGAGCAAACAACAAGCTGCACAAGAACTCACTACTGTAATGGTCCAGGTTACAAAGTGGCTCAGTGACTCGTGTTTGCATCTCAATGTGAAAAAAACTGTTTGCATGTTCTTCACAAAGAGGGCAACAGATGATACTGAGCCAGATGTCTATGTGTCAGTGGAGAAGCTCCAGGTGGTATCCGATTTTAAGTACCTTGGCATCATACTTGATTCCAACCTCTCTTTTAAAAAGCATGTGAAAAAGGTCATTCAAATAACCAAATTCAACCTAGCTAATTTCCGATTTATACGAAATTGTTTGACTACAGAGGTAGCAAAACTGTACTTCAATTCTATGATACTCCCCCACTTAACATACTGCTTGACTAGTTGGGCCCAAGCTTGCTGTACAACATTAAAACCTATTCAGTCTGTCTACAAACAGGCTCTCAAAGTGCTTGATATGAAGCCCAATAGCCATCATCATTGTCACATCCTTAGAAAGCATGAGCTCTTGAGTTGGGAAAATCTTGTGCAATACACCGACGCATGTCTTGTATTCAAGATCCTTAATGGCCTGGCTCCCCCTCCACTCAATATTTTTGTTAAACAGAAAACCCAGACATATGGCAGCAGATCCACAAGGTCTGCCATGAGAGGTGACTGTATAGTTCCCCTAAGGAAAAGCACCTTTAGTAAATCAGCATTCTCTGTGAGAGCTTCCCATGTCTGGAATACACTGCCATCAGACACACATAACTGCACCACATATCACACTTTCACAAAATGCTTGAAGACCTGGCTAAAGGTCAATCAGATTTGTGAACATGGTCCCTAGCTGTGTGTTGCCGCTTTCCATGTTGTCTGTTGTCTGTAGCTTGTGAGGTGTGGAAACACTTTGTTGCTTTTATGAATTTTGTTTTGCTGCTTTTTGTTCTATGTTGCTCTGTCTGTATGCTATGTCTTGCTTGTCCTATGTTGCTATGTCTTGCTTGTTCTATGGTGCTATTGTCTATATTGTAATTGTTTTTAATAACCTGCCCAGGGACTGCGGTTGAAAATTAGCCGGCTGGCTAAAACCGGCACTTTTACTGAAACGTTGATTAATGTGCACTGTCCCTGTAAAAATAAAATAAACTAAACTAAACTAAAACTAAACTTTCTATTTCACTCCCCTCTCTTTTCCACACCACTCTCTCTTCCACACCACTCTCTCTTCCACACCACTCTCTCTTTCACTCTCCTCTCTTTCACTCCCCTCTCTTTTCCACTCTCCCCTCTCTTTTCCACTCTCCCCTCTCTTTCACTCCTCTCTTTCACTCCCCAAATCCAACCTATGCTCTTTTCCACTCTCCCTCTGTTCCCCTCTCTTTTCCACTCTCCCCTCTCTTTCCACTCTCCTCTCTTTCACTCCTCTCTTTTCCACTCTCCTCTCTTTCACTCCTCTCTTTTCCATCTCTGTCTCTTTCAAACCTTCTTTTCCACAAACTCCCTCTCTTTCAATCCTCTCTTTTCCATCTCCTTTTTCACTCCAGATTTCATGTCCCTCTCTTTTCCACTCAGAACTCTCTTTTTACTCTCCCTCTCTTTCATCTCCTCATGTTTCACTCCTCTCTTTTCCACTCTCATGTCTCTTTCACTCACTCAAACTCCCCCCTCTCTGCACTCAAACCTAGCTTTTCCACTCATCTCAAAACACAATTCTTTGAATCTTTTCCACTCCCCACTTAGTAAATTCTTTTCCACTCTCCCCTCTCTTTCACTCCTCTCTTTTCCACTCTCCCTCTCTAACTCTCCTTTAGTCACCAAAGTTCCACAACATTTTCACTCCTATCAGTCTTTCTACTCTCCTCTCTCTCCCTTTTCAATCTCCTCTCTTTCAAAGGACATCATCTTTGTCACATCCTTTCATGTCTCTTTTCCACTCTCCCCTCTTGTGAATAAGTATGTCTCATAGACAGTGACTTAACTCCTGCTTTTCCACAGAGACCTCTGTTTCATGCTATTTTTCTGGTTGATACTCTCTTGTCACTATGGCTCTTTTCCACATCCTGGAACTCTGCTCTTGTCCACTCTCTCTTTGTTCCCCTAAGGAAAAGCACTTTAGAGAACTTTTCCACTGCTCTGTGAAGCTTTCACTCCATGTCTGGAATCTCTGTCACTCACTCTTACCAACTGCACCACATGTCACACTTTCACTCCTCTTTTCCACTCTGGCTCTCTTTCACTCAGATCTTTTCCAACTCCCTCTCTCTTCCCTCCCTCTCTTTTCCACTCTCCCTCTCTTTCACTCTTCCTCTTTTCCACTCTCCCCTCTGGAAACACTCTCCTCTCTTTCACTCCTCTCTTTTGTTCTCCTCTCTTTCACTCCCTCTCTTTTCCTCTGTCTATGTCCTCTCTTTCCACTCTCCTCTCTTTCACTCCTCTCTTTTCCACTCTCCCCTCTCTTTACTCCTCTCTTTTCCACTCTCCTCTCTTTCACTCCTCTCTTTTCCACTCTCCCCTCTCTTTTCCACTCTCCTCTCTTTCACTCCTCTCTTTTCCACTCTCCCCTTTCTTTCACTCCTCTCTTTTCCACTCTCCCTCTCTTTCACTCCTCTCTTTTCCACTCTCCCCTCTCTTTTCCACTCTCCCCTCTCTTTCACTCCTCTCTTTTCCACTCTCCCCTCTCTTTTCCACTCTCCTCTCTTTCACTCCCCTCTCTTTCCACTCCCCTCTCTTTTCCACTCTCCTCTCTTTCACTCCTCTCTTTTCCACTCTCCCTCTCTTTCACTCCCCTCTCTTTTCCACTCTCCCCTCTCTTTCACTCCTCTCTTTTCCACTCTCCTCTCTTTCACTCCCTCTCTATTTCACTCCCCTCTCTCCCTTTCACTCCTCTCTCTCTTTCACTACACATTGCTTTTGTTGGCCTGAAGAATGTCTAGAGTCCTTTAGGTGCTGTCAGCCGTCTGGTGGTGAGACAGAACGGAGAGAGGGAGAGGGACTCACACATAGACACACATGTTTATACTATATATAGTTGACCACACACACACACACAAACACACACTAGGCCTATGCACACAAACACACAAACCAACATGTCAAAACACAGGTCTTTGAATCCACCTAGAGAGACCAGAGAGACTCACAGCAGAACATATGCATCAGGCCCATTACCTCTAACTCACTATTACCATCATAATAGATCAAGTTCAAAGTCTCTTTATTTGCCTTTTACTACAAGGACTGTCAGTGCATTTCTACAGGCCATCAAGTACCATTGAAACAATGGCAAATCTAGACACAAAGGACCACAGACATACAGATAGATGGCAGACGCTGACATTGCAAATCTGTGAAAAAGTATGTTCATAGACAGTGAATACAGAGGCCAGCCAGCCAGGCAGAGACAGGATAGCATGCTGTGCTGGGCTGGGATGATACCAGTTGTAATGCCAACGCTACACAGCTACCTGGAAATGGTTTCATCTGAACTCACAGAGGGGCTGAGAGAGAGTGTGTGTGCGTATGTGTGTGTACGTACGTGTGTGTGTGTGTGTGCCGAGAGGGAGGGGTGTTGGGGGGTGTTGGATGACTAAGTGATAAACTGAGCCTGGGGGACTACAGTGTACTGTAGGAAAGTCAACCTTTTCATGTTACCCTGAACCATTCTATCACCTGACAACACCTTGGCTTCCGTCTTCCCTCTCTCCCTCTCCCCTCACTCTCTCCCTCCCGCCTCGCTCTCTTCCTCCCGCCTCGCTCTCTCCCTCCCCCCTCGCTCTCTCCCTCCCCCTCGCTCTCTCCCTCTCTCCCTCCCGCCTCGCTCTCTCCTTCCCTCTCTCCCTCCCCCCTCGCTCTCTCCTTCTCTCGCTCCCTCCCCCCTCACTCTCTCCTTCTCTCGCTCCCTCCCCCTCGCTCTCTCCTTCTCTCGCTCCCTCCCCCCTCGCTCTCTCCTTCTCTCGCTCCCTCCCCCTCACTCTCTCCTTCTCTCGCTCCCTCCTCCCTCGCTCTCTCCTTCTCTCCCGTCCTCCCTCTCTCTGTCCCTCCATCTCTTTTTCTCTCTCCATCGCTCCATCAAGGCCATCACCAAGAACTGGTCTAGCTGTGTTCACAGTGTCTCTACAGTAGTATCCCTGTGGTAATATTATACTGTAGTAAAAGCTCATTTATTTCACTCTATTTCACTTCATTCACATACTTTCTCATATGAATAAAATAATCTACCAAGGATATTGTTCCACTCTGGGGGTGAAATGGGAGTTGAATAAAAGGTGTTTATTTTTCTGTGCTCTGTACATTTGACTAACGAGGGAATAGGGGTCCATTTGGGATGCAGCCAGTGTGTAATGGTAGCGGTGTGTGTAATGTGGGATGACACTCTCCAGGGACCAGGGGCTTTAGGCTCATCAGCTCAAATTGACTCTAATGCTTCCACCGTCCCCTTTAACCCTACTTATGCACATTCACTCAATTATTCACATCTCTCCCCCTCTCCCCATCTCTCCCCCTCTCTCTCATTCACATCTCTCCCCCTTCCCCTCTCTCATTCACATCTCTCCCCCTTCCCCTCTCTCATTCACATCTCTCCCCCTTCCCTCTCTCATTCACATCTCTCCCCCTTCCCCTCTCATTCACATCTCTCCCCCTTCCCTCTCTCATTCACATCTCTCCCCCTTCCCCTCTCTCATTCACATCTCTCCCCCTTCCCTCTCTCATTCACATCTCTCCCCTTCCCCTCTCTCATTCACATCTCTCCCCCTTCCCCTCTCTCATTCACATCTCTCCCCCTTCCCCTCTCTCATTCACATCTCTCCCCCTTCCCTCTCTCATTCACATCTCTCCCCTTCCCCTCTCTCATTCACATCTCTCCCCCTTCCCCTCTCTCATTCACATCTCTCCCCTTCCCCTCTCTCATTCACATCTCTCCCCCTTCCCCTCTCATTCACATCTCTCCCCCTTCCCTCTCTCATTCACATCTCTCCCCTTCCCCTCTCTCATTCACATCTCTCCCCCTTCCCCTCTCTCATTCACATCTCTCCCCCTTCCCTCTCTCATTCACATCTCTCCCCTTCCCTCTCTCATTCACATCTCTCCCCCTTCCCTCTCTCATTCACATCTCTCCCCCTTCCCTCTCTCATTCACATCTCTCCCCTTCCCCTCTCTCATTCACATCTCTCCCCCTTCCCCTCTCTCATTCACATCTCTCCCCCTTCCCTCTCTCATTCACATCTCTCCCCCTTCCCCTCTCTCATTCACATCTCTCCCCCTTCCCCTCTCTCATTCACATCTCTCCCCCTTCCCCTCTCTCATTCACATCTCTCTCTCCCCTCTCTCATTCACATCTCTCCCCCTTCCCTCTCTCATTCACATCTCTCCCCTTCCCCTCTCTCATTCACATCTCTCCCCCTTCCCCTCTCTCATTCACATCTCTCCCCCTTCCCCTCTCTCATTCACATCTCTCCCCCTTCCCCTCTCTCATTCACATCTCTCCCCTCTCATTCCCCTCTCTCATTCACATCTCTCCCCCTTCCCTCTCTCATTCACATCTCTCCCCTTCCCCTCTCTCATTCACATCTCTCCCCCTTCCCCTCTCTCATTCACATCTCTCCCCCTTCCCCTCTCTCATTCACATCTCTCCCCTTCCCCTCTCTCATTCATCTCTCCCCTTCCCCTCATCATTCACTCTCCCCCCTTCCCCTCTCTCATTCACAATTATTCACTCTCTCCCCCTTCCCCTCTCTCATTCACATCTCTCCCCCTTCCCCTCTCTCATTCACATCTCTCCCCCTTCCCCTCTCTCATTCACATCTCTCCCCCTTCCCCTCTCTCATTCACATCTCTCCCCCTTCCCCTCTCTCATTCATCTCTCCCCCTTCCCCTCTCTCATTCACATCTCTCCCCCTTCCCTCTCTCATTCACATCTCTCCCCTTCCCCTCTCTCATTCACATCTCTCCCCCTTCCCCTCTCTCATTCACATCTCTCCCCCTTCCCCTCTCTCATTCACTCTCTCCACTGGGGCCGTTCAGCAGACAGCCAGTCTGACAGCCTCCCTGCCTGTCTCTCTCTCTCTCCTTCATCTCCCTCTCCTTTCCTCTTTTTCCTCTGGCCATCACTGGTTAGTCACCAGCTGCTAAACGCCACTTTTCAATTACAATCTTGTCTGAAGATGATGATGTCCATATCAACCAGTTCAACCAGTCCTATTGTTCTATTATCCAGGTTGTATAGGACTGGGGAGGCATCATTCACCATCCCATCCCATTCATTCACCATCCCCATCTCCCCCATGAAGACCTATCCATTATCCACAGCACCTCTCCAATTCCATCTTCCCACATAGAGATACATTAAATAGATTATATCTAATTCTATGCATTCCCAGCATCCTGAAACATGATATACAGCCCCTTCTCATACTGTATACTGCTATTAGAATCCCTGGTGTTCTCAAACGGTCTGTTCTTTAATCTGCTATTAGAATCCCTAGTGTTCTCAAACGGTCTGTTCTTTAATCTGCTATTAGAATCCCTAGTGTTCTCAAACGGTCTGTTCTTTAATCTGCTATTAGAATCCCTAGTGTTCTCAAACGGTCTGTTCTTTAATCTGCTATTAGAATCCCTGGTGTTCTCAAACGGTCTGTTCTCTAATCTGCTATTAGAATCTCTGGTGTTCTCAAACGGTCTGTTCTTTAATCTGCTATTAGAATCCCTAGTATTCTCAAACGGTCTGTTCTCTAATCTGCTATTAGAATCCCTGGTGTTCTCAAACGGTCTGTTCTCTAATCTGCTATTAGAATCCCTGGTGTTCTCAAACGGTCTGTTCTCTAATCTGCTATTAGAATCCCTGGTGTTCTCAAACGGTCTGTTCTCTAATCTGCTATTAGAATCCCTGGTGTTCTCAAACGGTCTGTTCTCTAATCTGCTATTAGAATCCCTAATGTTCTCAAACGGTCTGCTCTCTAATCTGCTATTAGAATCCCTGGTGTTCTCAAACGGTCTGTTCTCTAATCTGCTATTAGAATCGCTGGTGTTCTCAAACGGTCTGTTCTCTAATCTGCTATTAGAATCCCTGGTGTTCTCAAACGGTCTGTTCTCTAATCTGCTATTAGAATCCCTGGTGTTCTCAAACGGTCTGTTCTCTAATCTGCTATTAGAATCCCTGGTGTTCTCAAACAGTCTGTTCTCTAATCTGCTATTAGAATCTCTGGTGTTCTCAAACAGTCTGTTCTCAGATATGCTATTAGAATCCCTGGTGTTCTCAAACAGTCTGTTCTCTAATCTGCTATTAGAATCCCTGGTGTTCTCAAACGGTCTGTTCTCTAATCTGCTATTAGAATCTCTGGTGTTCTCAAACAGTCTGTTCTCTAATCTGCTATTAGAATCCCTGGTGTTCTCAAACGGTCTGTTCTCTAATCTGCTATTAGAATCCCTGGTGTTCTCAAACAGTCTGTTCTCTAATCTGCTATTAGAATCCCTGGTGTTCCCAAACAGTCTGTTCTCTAATCTGCTATTAGAATCTCTGGTGTTCTCAAACGGTCTGTTCTCTAATCTGCTATTAGAATCTCTGGTGTTCTCAAACAGTCTGTTCTCTAATCTGCTATTAGAATCTCTGGTGTTCTCAAACGGTCTGTTCTCTAATCTGCTATTAGAATCCCTGGTGTTCCCAAACAGTCTGTTCTCAAATATGCTACTCCAAAGATAATCAGCTAAATGAGCTGATCAAATTGAATCCATGCAGGGGTGGGGTTTTCCTTTAGTCCTCTCTGGGGGAGCTTAAAGCTCCACCTCCATCCTCCATCCATCCATTCAGAGGGATGAAGGAATAAACATATGGGGGTTGAAGGTCACACCAAGGTGAAAGGAGATGGAGAGAAGAGACTTAAAGAGAGAGTGGTGGAGGGGGGGGGGGTCTCTAGGGCTCTAGGGGGAACAGGTTATCAAAGACCCCCAGTCTCTGATGCACCGCTACATCACAGAGCTGCAGCATATTCTGGATGTGAAGAGAGGAAAGAGACACTAACCAAGTACACACACACACACACACACACACACACACACACACACACACACACACACACACACACACACACACACACACACACACACACACACACACACACACACACACACACACACACACACACACACACACACACACACACACACACACACCAAAGAGTGTCAATGTCACATCTAAAGGGACATGCTGTGCCTGGTGAATCCTGATGACTGAACACACTGAATCATCCATATTTAACAAGCAAATGGAAGTGGATGAGTCCTATGCTGACATGACTTACATGTTCTTGTCTGGTATATCAAAAGGTAAGACATAAGCAAATGAAGTGAACTGTTAACTATCACATAACAATAACTATTCAGACGTCAGGTTGAGGAGCACAGCAGCTCTGACTCGGACTACAAAGGGAAGCCAAATCTTCTTATCTTTCCTCTTTAACTCCTCTGAGCCAGGCAAGAGGAAAAACAGTACCATGATGATTCATGGGAAGTGTAGTTTAGACAGTGATCTTGGCTGTGTCGTCTTTTATGGATTGGCTTATATTAGGCATTATGAAGCTCTGTAGATGAGAGACAGAGCAACACACACATCACCTTGCATAACACACTGATTTATGTTATATTGGCTGACTCCCACTCCAAAGGGAGAGGGAGGAAGAGGGAGAGAGAGAGAGAGAGAGAGAGAGAGAGAGAGAGAGCTAGAGAGAGAGAGAGAGAGAGAGAGAGAGAGAAGAGAGAGAGAGAGCTAGAAGAGAAAGAGAGAGAGAGAGCTAAAGAGAAAGAGAGAGAGAGAGAGCTAGAGAGAAAGAGAGAGATAGAGATAGAGAGAAAGAGAGAGAGAGAGAGAGAGAGAGAGAGAGAGAGAGAGAGAGAGAGAGAGAGAGAGAGAGAGAGAGAGAGAGAGAGAGAGAGAGAGAGAGAGAGAGAGAGAGAGCTAGAGAGACAGAGGGAGAGAGAGATAGAGAGAGAGAGAGAGAGAGAGAGAGAGAGAGAGAGAGAGAGAGAGAGAGAAGAGAGAGAGAGAGAGAGAGAGAGAGAGAGAGAGAGAGAAACTGAGAGAGAGAGAGAGAGAGAGAGAGAGAGAGAGAGAGAGAGAGAGAGAGAGAGAGATAGAGACTAGAGAGAGAGAGAGAGAGAGAGAGAGAGAGAGAGAAACTGAGAGAGAGAATCAAAAGATTCACTAGGGATATACACTAGAGAGATTCACTATGAGAGAGATTCACTATGATATACACTAAGCTGGAGCTAGAGAGAGAGAGAGAGAGAGAGAGAGAGAGAGAGAGAGAGAGAGAGAGAGAGAGAGAGCTCAGAGCTAGAAATTGTTTACTCCATGTGTAGTGTTGTCTACACTGCTATGCTTTATCTTGGCCAGGTCATTGTAAATGAGAGAGAAACAACCTCTAAAACTAAAGAGAGAGAGAGAGAGAGAGAGAGCTGAGAGAGAGAGAGAGAGAGAGAGAGAGAGACAGAGAGAGAGAGAGAGAGAGAGAGAGAGAGAGAGAGAGAGAGAGAGATGATCAAGAGAGGACCAGAGAGGGTAGAGATTTAAAGATGTTCCTCCTGTCAAATTCAGATGAGATAAAATTGAATCTGAACTGTGAATCAAACAGAAACTGATTCACTATGGGATATACACTCTGAGCTGTGAATCAAACAACCTCTAAACCGATTCACTATGGAATATACAGAGCTGTGAATCAAAATAGAAACTGATTCACTATGGGATATACTATGCTGTAAACTGAGAGAATCAAAACACTAAACTTCTAAACTGATTCACTATGGGATATAGAGCTGAGAGAAACAACCTCTAAACTGATTCACTATGGGATAGACACTAGCTGTGAATCAAACAACCTCTAAACTGATTCACTATGGGATATACACTAAACTGTGAATCAAACAACCTCTAAACTGATTCACTATGATATACTGAGATGGATCAAAAAGAGAAGTTGGGAGACTTATATACTAAACTTCAAACAGATTCACTATGAGCAGCTAACCTGATCAAACAGCTAAACTGAGATCGATATAGACTCTTAGAGATCCCCAGAGATTTATAATTTACTTTTCTGCTCTTTTGCACACCTCTAAACATTTATTCAGTGTTATGGGATATACACTCTACTATGAATCAAACAACCTCTAAACTCTCTTTTTTTCTACTGTGTTATTTACTTGATAATTGTTTACTATGAGAGCTATGATCTTGATAGAAGACAGAGGGAGAGAAACTGAGAACTGTGAATCAAACAAACTGTAATTCACTAAGATATACTCTAAACAGCCTCAACTTCACTAATATACTGAGAAATGAGAGAAACCTATTCAAATGGATGATATACACTAAGCTGTGAATCAAACAACCTCTAAACTGATTCATTATGGGATATACACTAAGCTGTGAATCAAACAACTTCTAAACTGATTCACTATGGGATATACACTAAGCTGTGAATCAAACAACCTCTAAACTGATTCACTATGGGATATACACTAAGCTGTGAATCAAACAGAAACTGATTCACTATGGGATATACACTCTGCTGTGAATCAAACAACCTCTAAACTGATTCACTATGACTGAGAAAATTAGAAATCTCCTCAAACTTCAAACATCTGCTATCTCAGCTAACCGATGGCAGCTGATAATCGTGTAAATAGAAACCTCATCCCCATACTATTTATATTTATACACTAAGCTTTGAATCAAACAACATTTAAACTGATTCAGTGTTAATCTGCAAAATTGTAATCATTCACCTACCTCTAAACCTTTTGCACACTATGTATATAGACTCTCTTAGAGAAACAACCTCTAAACTGATTCACTATGGGATATACACTCTGAGTTGTCAAACAACTCTAAACTTTATTCACTAGGGAGTTGTAAACTAGAACTTGTTCTCAAAGCCTGCCTGGTTAAACTGATTCACTATGAGAAATAAAATAAAAATGTAATATACTGAGCTATGAATCAAACAACCTCTAAACTGATTCACTAGAATCAAACAACCTCTAAACCGATGCACTATAGGATATACACTAAGCTATGAATCAAACAACCTCTAAACTGATTCACATGGGATATACACTAAACTGTTCAAACAACCTCTAAACTGCACTATGGGATATACTGGATCAAACAACCTCTAAACTGATTCACTATGGGATATACATGAGTATTCTGTGCTGGGAGCTGTGAATCAAACAACCTCTAAACTGATTCACTAATATACACTGCTAGTCAAACAACCTCTAAACTGATTCACTATGGGATATACACAGTCAAACAGCCTCAATGTTTAAATATACCTCTGAGCTATGGATCAACAAACTGATTCACAGAGAGAAAAATATACTATGAGGGGATATACACTTGAGAGATCAAACAACAAACTGAACTATGTCTATGTTCAAACTTTCAATGAGGATCAAACAGTCTAAACCTATTCACTATGGGATAGCACTCTGAGCTATGGATCAAACAACCTCTAAACTGATTCATATGTATCACTCCTGTCAAACAGCCTCTAAACTGATTCACTATGGGATTTACTCTGAACTGTGAATCAAACAACCTCTAAACTGATTCACTATGGGATATACACTAAGCTGTGAATCAAAATACTTCTAAACTGATTCACTATGGAATATACACTGAGCTGTGAATCAAAATACTTCTAAACTGATTCACTATGGGATATACTCTCTGAGCTGCGAATCAAAATACTTCTAAACTGATTCACTATGGGATATACACTAAGCTGTGAATCAAAATACTTCTAAACTGATTCACTATGGGATATACACTAAGCTGTGAATCAAACAACCTCTAAACGGATTCACTATGACTGGAACGAATTGCAAAAATCGCTGAAGTTGGAGACTTATCTCCCTCACCAACTTCAAACATCTGCTATCTGAGCAGCTAACCGATCGCTGCAGCTGTACATAGTCCATCGGTAAATAGCCCACCCAATTTACCTACCTCATCCCCATACTATTTATATTTATTTACTTTTCTGCTCTTTTGCACACCAGTGAACATTTATCACTCCAGTGTTAATCTGCAAAATTGTAATTATTCACCTACCTCCTCATTCCTTTTGCACACAATGTATATAGACTCTCTTTTTTTTCTACTGTGTTATTTACTTGATAATTGTTTACTCCATGTGTAACTCTGTGTTGTCTGTTCACACTGCTATGCTTTATCTTGGCCAGGTCGCAAACAACCTTGTAAATGAGAACTTGTTCTCAACTAGCCTGCCTGGTTAAATAAAGGTGAAATAAAATAAAAATGTAATATACACTAAGCTGTGAATCAAACAACCTCTAAACTGATTCATTATGGGATATACACTAAGCTGTGAATCAAACAACCTCTAAACCGATGCACTATAGGATATACACTAAGCTGTGAATCAAACAACCTCTAAACTGATTCATTATGGGATATACACTATGCTGTGAACCAAACAACCTCTAAACCTCTTCACTATGGGATATACACTAAACTGTGAATCAAACAGCCTCTAAACTGATTCACTATGGGATATACACTCTGAGCTATGGATCAAACAACCTCTAAACTGATTCACTATGGGATATACACTCTGAGCTATGGATCAAACAACCTCTAAACTGATTCACTATGGGATATACACTAAACTGTGAATCAAACAGCCTCTAAACTGATTCACTATGGGATATACACTCTGAGCTATGGATCAAACAACCTCTAAACTGATTCACTATGGGATATACACTAAACTGTGAATCAAACAACCTCTAAACTGATTCACTATGGGATATACACTAACCTGTGGATCAAACAACCTCTAAACTGATTCACTATGGGATATACACTCTTAGCTATGGATCAAACAACCTCTAAACTGATTCACTATGGGATATACACTCTTATCTATGGATCAAACAACCTCTAAACCTATTCACTATGGGATACACACTCTGAGCTATGGATCAAACAACCTCTAAACTGAGTCACTATGGGATATACACTAAACTGTGAATCAAACAGCCTCTAAACTGATTCACTATGGGATATACACTCTGGATCAAACAACCTCTAAACCTATTCACTATGCTATATGGATCAAACAACCTCTAAACCTATTCACTATGGGATATACACTAACCTGTGAATCAAACAGCCTCTAAACTGATTCACTATGGGATATACACTGTGAGCTATGGATCAAACAGCCTCTAAACTGATTCACTATGGGATATACACTAAGCTGTGAATCAAACAGCCTCTAAACTGATTCACTATGGGATATACACTCTAAGCTATGGATCAAACAACCTCTAAACCTATTCACTATGGGATACACTAACCTGTGAATCAAACAGCCTCTAAACTGATTCACTATGGGATATACACTAACCTGTGAAAAACAGCCTCTAAACTGATTCACTATGAGATATACACTAAGCTGTGAATCAAACAACCTCTAAACCTATTCACTATGGGATATACACTCTGAGCTATGGATCAAACAACCTCTAAACCTATTCACTAAACACTAAACTGGATAAACAGCCTCTAAACTGATTCACTATGAGATACTCTGAGCTATGGATCAAACAACCTCTAAACCTATTCACTATGGGATATAGACTCTGAGCTATGGATCAAAACAAACCTATTCACTAAATATAGACCTATTCACTAAACCTATTCACTATGGGATAAACACTCTTAGCTATGGATCAAACAACCTCTAAACCTATTCACTATGGGATATACACTAACCTATGGATCAAACAACCTCTAAACCTATTCACTATGGGATATAACCTGTGAATCACTCTGGGAGCTATGGATCAAACAACCTCTAAACCTATTCACTATGGGATATACACTCTTAGCTATGGATCAAACAACCTCTAAACCTATTCACTATGGGATATACACTCTTAGCTATGGATCAAACAACCTCTAAACCTCTTCACTATGGGATATACACTCTTAGCTATGGATCAAACAACCTCTAAACCTATTCACTATGGGATACACACTCTGAGCTATGGATCAAACAACCTCTAAACTGATTCACTATGGGATATACACTAAACTGTGAATCAAACAGCCTCTAAACTGATTCACTATGAGATACACACTCTGAGCTATGGATCAAACAACCTCTAAACCTATTCACTATGAGATATAGACTAACATGTGAATCAAACAACCTCTAAACCTATTCACTATGGGATACACACTGGGCTATGGATAAAAAAAACTTTAAACTGGAGTGTGTGACTTTCTTTATTTTGATAGTTTATAGATGGTGTGTGACACTTTATTTTGATAGTTTATAGATGAGTGTGACTTTCTTTATTTTGATAGTTTATAGATGGTGTGTGACACTTTATTTTGATAGTTTATAGATGAGTGTGACTTTTTATTTTGATAGTTTATAGATGGAGTGTGACTCTTTATTTTGATAGTTTATAGATGAGTGTGACTTTCTTTATTTTGATAGTTTATAGATGGAGTGTGACTCTTTATTTTGATAGTTTATAGATGGAGTGTGACTTTCTTTATTTTGATAGTTTATAGATGGAGTGTGACTCTTTATTTTGATAGTTTATAGATGGAGTGTGACTTTCTTTATTTTGATAGTTTATAGATGAGTGTGACTCTTTATTTTGATAGTTTATAGATGGAGTGTGACTCTTTATTTTGATAGTTTATAGATGAGTGTGACTTTCTTTATTTTGATAGTTTATAGATGGAGTGTGACTCTTTATTTTGATAGTTTATAGATGGAGTGTGACACTTTATTTTGATAGTTTATAGATGGAGTGTGACTCTTTATTTTGATAGTTTATAGATGGAGTGTGACTCTTTATTTTGATAGTTTATAGATGGAGTGTGACTTTCTTTATTTTGATAGTTTATAGATGGAGTGTGACTTTTTATTTTGATAGTTTAAAGATGGAGTGTGACTTTCTTTATTTTGATAGTTTATAGTTTATTCGACGTTAGTCAGCACCTCCGTACAAACAACATTTTCTTTGTGTGCACCAGCTCATGTTTTTTAACAGAAATTACTTACCCACTTCATGTTATTTACAGGCTTTATGTGTGTTTTAAATTGAACGATTACATGTTCAGGCAATCCTCAACTGTACACCCACAAACAAACATGTGTATAAGAACACACATGCAATAGTAGTATAGCACGAGTAGCACACACACACACACACACACACACACACACACACACACACACACACACACACACACACACACACACACACACACACACACACACACACACACACACACACACACACACACACACACACACACACACACACACACACACACACACACACACACACACACCTAGATAGGGACCAGAAATAAAACTCAACTATTTACTGAAGGTTGAAAGTCAATGCAAGAACACACACACCCACTGGTTACACACATACCCTATGTACTGTCCAGACCCACTGGCTACACACATACCCTATGTACTGTCCAGACCCACTGGCTACACACATACCCTATGTACTGTACAGACCCACTGGCTACACACATACCCTATGTACTGTACAGACCCACTGGTTACACACATACCCTATGTACAGTACAGTACACACCCACTGGCTACACACATACCCTATGTACTGTACTGTACACACCCACTGGCTACACACATACCCAATGTACTGTACAGTACACACCCACTGGCTACACACATACCCTATGTACTGTACTGTACACAACCACTGGCTACACACATACCCTATGTACTGTACTGTACACACCCACTGGCTACACACATACCCAATGTACTGTACAGTACACACCCACTGGCTACACACATACCCAATGTACTGTACAGTACACACCCACTGGCTACACACATCCCCTATGTACTGTACAGTAGAGACCCACTGGCTACACACATACCCTATGTACTGAACTGTACACACCCACTGGCTACACACATACCCTATGTACTGTACAGACCCACTGGTTACACACATACCCTATGTACAGTACAGTACACACCCACTGGCTACACACATACCCTATGTACAGTACAGTACACACCCACTGGCTACACACATACCCTATGTACTGTACAGTAGAGACCCACTGGCTACACACATACCCTATGTACTGTACTGTACACACCCACTGGCTACACACATACCCTATGTACTGTACAGACCCACTCGTTACACACATACCCTATGTACAGTACAGTACACACCCACTGGCTACACACATACCCTATGTACTGTACTGTACACACCAACTGGCTACACACATACCCAATGTACTGTACAGTACACACGCACTGGCTACACACATACCCTATGTACTGTACAGTACACACCCACTGGCTACACACATACCCTATGTACTGTACAGTACAGACCCACTGGCTTCACACATACCCTATGTACTGGTTACACATACCCTATGTACTGTACACACCCACTGGTTACACACATACCCTATGTACAGTACAGACCCACTGGTTACACACATACCCTATGTACAGTACACACCCACTGGTTACACACATACCCTATTTACAGTACACACCCACTGGCTACACACATACCATGTGTACAGTACACACCCATTGGCTACACACATACCCTATGTACAGTACAGTACACACCCACTGGCTACACACATACCATATGTACAGTACACACCCATTGGCTACACACATACCCTATGTACAGTACAGTACACACCCACTGGTTACACGCATACCCTATGTACAGTACAGACCCACTGGCTACACACATACCCTATGTACAGTCCACACCCACTGGCTACACACATACCCTATGTACAGTACACACCCACTGGCTACACACATACCCTATGTACTGTCCAGACCCACTGGTTACACACATACCCTATGTACAGTACAGTACACACCCGCTGGCTACACACATACCCTATGTACTGTCCAGACCCACTGGTTACACACATACCCTATGTACAGTACAGTACACACCCACTGGTTACACACATACCCTATGTACTGTCCAGACCAGCTGGTTACACACATACCCTATGTACAGTACAGTACACACCCACTGGCTACACACATACCCTATGTATAGTACAGTACACACCCACTGGCTACACACATACCCTATGTACTGTACTGTACACACCCACTGGCTACACACATACCCAATGTACTGTACAGTACACACCCACTGGCTACACACATACCCTATGTACTGTACTGTACACACCCACTGGCTACACACATACCCTATGTACTGTACTGTACACACCCACTGGCTACACACATACCCAATGTACTGTACAGTACACACCCAGTGGCTACGCACATACCCAATGTACTGTACAGTACACACCCACTGGCTACACACATCCCCTATGTACTGTACAGTAGAGACCCACTGGCTACACACATACCCTATGTACTGAACTGTACACACCCACTGGCTACACACATACCCTATGTACTGTACAGACCCACTGGTTACACACATACCCTATGTACAGTACAGTACACACCCACTGGCTACACACATACCCTATGTACTGTACAGTAGAGACCCACTGGCTACACACATACCCTATGTACTGTACTGTACACACCCACTGGCTACACACATACCCTATGTACTGTACAGACCCACTGGTTACACACATACCCTATGTACAGTACAGTACACACCCACTGGCTACACACATACCCTATGTACTGTACTGTACACACCAACTGGCTACACACATACCCAATGTACTGTACAGTACACACCCACTGGCTACACACATACCCTATGTACTGTACTGTACACACCCACTGGCTACACACATACCCTATGTACTGTACAGTACACACCCACTGGCTACACACATACCCTATGTACTGTACTGTACACACCAACTGGCTACACAATGTACATACCCAATGTACTGTACAGTACACACCCACTGGCTACACACATACCCTATGTACTGTACTGTACACACCCACTGGCTACACACATACCCTATGTACTGTACAGTACAGACCCACTGGCTACACACATACCCAATGTACTGTACAGTACACACCCACTGGCTACACACATCCCCTATGTACTGTACAGTAGAGACCCACTGGCTACACACATACCCTATGTACAGTACAGTACACACCCACTGGCTACACACATACCCTATGTACTGTACTGTACACACCAACTGGCTACACACATACCCAATGTACTGTACAGTACACACCCACTGGCTACACACATACCCTATGTACTGTACTGTACACACCCACTGGCTACACACATACCCTATGTACTGTACAGTACACACCCACTGGCTACACACATACCCTATGTACTGTACTGTACACACCCACTGGCTACACACATACCCTATGTACTGTAGTACAGACCCACTGGTTACACACATACCACATACCTATGTACTGTACAGTACACACCCACTGGCTACACACATACCCTATGTACAGTACACACCCACTGGCTACACACATACCCTATGTGTACAGTACACACCCATTGGCTACACACATACCCTATGTACTGTACAGTACACACCCACTGGCTACACACATACCCTATGTACTGTACAGTACACACCCACTGGCTACACACATACCCTATGTACAGTACAGTACACACCCACTGGTTACACACCCACTGGCATACCCTATGTACAGTACAGACCCACTGGCTACACACATACCCTGTACTGTACAGTACACACCCACTGGCTACACACATACCCTATGTACAGTACACACCCACTGGCTACACACATACCCTATGTACTGTACAGTACCCACTGGTTACACACATACCCTATGTACAGTACAGTACACACCCACTGGCTACACACATACCCTATGTACTGTACAGTACAGACCCACTGGTTACACACATACCCTATGTACAGTACAGTACACACCCACTGGCTACACACATACCCTATGTACTGTACAGACCAGCTACACACATACCCTATGGTTACACACATACCCAATTTGAATGGCTACAAATGTAATGTACCCCTATGTACAGTACAGTACACACCCACTGGCTACACACATACCCTATGTACAGTAGTACAGTACACACCCACTGGCTACACACATACCCTATGTACTGTACTGTACACACCCACTGGCTACACACATACCCTATGTATGTACTGTACAGTACACACCCACTGGCTACACACATACCCTATGTACTGTACTGTACACACCCACTGGCTACACACATACCCTATGTACTGTACAGTACACACCCACTGGCTACACACATACCCTATGTACTGTACAGTACACACCCACTGGCTACACACATACCCAATGTACTGTACAGTACACACCCACTGGCTACACACATACCCCTATGTACTGTACAGTACCACACCCACTGGCTACACACATACCCTATGTACTGTAAGTACTGTACACACCCACTGGTACTACACACATACCCTATGTACTGTACAGTACACACCCACTGGCTACACACATACCCTATGTACTGTACAGTACACACCCACTGGCTACCCTATGTACTGTACAGTACACACCCACTGGCTACACACATACCCTATGTACTGTACAGTAGACACCCACTGGCTACACACATACCCTGTACTGTACCCACTGGCTACACACATACCCTATGTACTGTACACACCCACTGGCTACACACATACCCTATGTACAGTACAGTACACACCCACTGGCTACACACATACCCTATGTACTGTACACACCAACTGGCTACACACATACCCAATGTACTGTACAGTACACACCCACTGGCTACACACATACCCTATGTACTGTACTGTACACACCCACTGGCTACACACATACCCTATGTACTGTACAGTACACACCCACTGGCTACACACATACCCTATGTACTGTACTGTACACACCAACTGGCTACACACATACCCATGTACTGTACAGTACACACCCACTGGCTACACACATACCCTATGTATGTACTGTACTGTACACACCCACTGGCTACACACATACCCTATGTACTGTACAGTACAGACCCACTGGCTACACACATACCCATGTACTGTACAGTACACACCCACTGGCTACACACATACCCTATGTACTGTACAGTAGAGACCCACTGGCTACACACATACCCTATGTACAGTACAGTACACACCCACTGGCTACACACATACCCTATGTACTGTACACACCCCACTGTACACACCAACTGGCTACACACATACCCAATGTACTGTACAGTACACACCCACTGGCTACACACATACCCTATGTACTGTACTGTACACACCCACTGGCTACACACATCCCCTATGTACTACAGTACACACCCACTGGCTACAGTACTGTACAGACCCACTGGCTACACACATACCCTATGTACTGTACTGTACACACCCACTGGCTACACACATACCCTATGTACTGTACAGTACCCACTGGCTACACACATACCCTATGTACAGTACACACCCACTGGCTACACACATACCCTATGTACTGTACAGACCCACTGGCTTACACACATACCCTATGTACAGTACAGTACACACCCACTGGCTACACACATACCCTATGTACTGTACAGTACAGACCCACTGGCTACACACATACCCTATGTACTGTACTGTACACACCCACTGGCTACACACATACCCCATGTACTGTACAGACCCACTGGTTACACACATACCCAATGTACTGTACAGTACACACCCACTGGCTACACACATCCCCTATGTACTGTACAGTAGAGACCCACTGGCTACACACATACCCTATGTACTGTACTGTACACACCCACTGGCTACACACATACCCTATGTACTGTACAGTACAGACCCACTGGCTACACACATACCCAATGTACTGTACAGTACACACCCACTGGCTACACACATACCCTATGTACTGTACAGTACAGACCCACTGGCTACACACATACCCTATGTACTGTACAGTACACACTGGCTACACACATCCCTATGTACACAGTACACCCCACTGGCTACACACATACCCTATGTACTGTACTGTACACACCCACTGGCTACACACATACCCTATGTACTGTACAGTACAGACCCACTGGCTACACACACTACCCTATGTACTGTACTGTACACACCCACTGGCTACACACATACCCTATGTACTGTACAGTACCACCCACTGGTTACACACATACCCTATGTACAGTACAGTACACACCCACTGGCTACACACATACCCTATGTACTGTACAGTACAGACCCACTGGCTACACACATACCCTATGTACTGTACTGTACACACCCACTGGCTACACACATACCCTATGTACTGTACAGACCCACTGGTTACACACATACCCAATGTACTGTACAGTACACACCCACTGGCTACACACATACCCTATGTACTGTACTGTACACACCCACTGGCTACACACATACCCTATGTACTGTACAGTACAGACCCACCACTGGCTACACACATACCCTACTGTACAGTACACACTGGCCACATACCATATGTACTGTACACACCCACTGGCTACACACCCCACTGGCTACACACATACCCTATGTACTGTCAGTAGAGACCCACTGGCTACACACATACCCTATGTACTGTACTGTACACACCCACTGGCTACACACATACCCTATGTACAGTACACACCCACTGGCTACACACATACCCTATGTACTGTACAGTACACACCCACTGGCTACACACATACCCTATGCACTGTACAGTACAGACCCACTGGCTACACACATACCCTATGTACAGTACAGTACACACCCACTGGCTACACACATACCCTATGTACAGTACACAGTACAGTACAGTACCACCCACTGGCTACACACATACCCTATGTACAGTACCCACTGGTTACACACATACCCTATGTACAGTACACACCCACTGGCTACACACATACCCTATGTACAGTACACACCCACTGGTACACACCCACTGGCTACACACATACCCTATGTACTGTCCAGACCCACTGGTTACACACATACCCTATGTACAGTACAGTACACACCCGCTGGCTACACACATACCCTATGTACAGTACAGACCCACTGGCTACACACATACCCTATGTACAGTACACACCCACTGGTTACACACATACCATATGTACAGTACACACCCATTGGCTACACACATACCCTATTTACAGTACACACCCACTGGCTACACACATACCATGTGTACAGTACACAATCATTGGCTACACACATACCCTATGTACAGTACAGTACACACCCACTGGCTACACACATACCATATGTACAGTACACACCCATTGGCTACACACATACCCTATGTACAGTACAGTACACACCCACTGGTTACACACATACCCTATGTACAGTACACACCCACTGGCTACACACATACCATATGTACAGTACACACCCATTGGCTACACACATACCCTATGTACAGTACAGTACACACCCACTGGTTACACACATACCCTATGTACAGTACAGACCCACTGGCTACACACATACCCTATGTACAGTCCACACCCACTGGCTACACACATACCCTATGTACAGTACACACCCACTGGCTACACACATACCCTATGTACTGTCCAGACCCACTGGTTACACACATACCCTATGTACAGTACAGTACACACCCGCTGGCTACACACATACCCTATGTACTGTCCAGACCCACTGGTTACACACATACCCTATGTACAGTACAGTACACACCCACTGGCTACACACATACCCTATGTATAGTACAGTACACACCCACTGGTTACACACATACCCTATGTACTGTCCAGACCAGCTGGTTACACACGTACCCTATGTACAGTACAGTACACAACCACTGGCTACACACATACCCTATGTATAGTACAGTACACACCAACTGGTTACACACATACCTTATGTACTGTCCAGACCCACTGGTTACACACATACCCTATGTACAGTACACACCCACTGGCTACACACATACCCTACGTATTGACCAGCCCCACTGGTTACACACATACCCTATGTACAGTACACACCCACTGGTTACACACATACCCTATGTACAGTACACACCCACTGGCTACACACATACCCTATGTACACACCCACTGGCTACACACATACCCTATGTACTGTCCAGACCCACTGGTTACACACATACCCTATGTACAGTACAGACCCACTGGTTACACACATACCCTATGTACAGTACACACCCACTGGCTACACACATACCCTATGTACTGTCCAGACCCACTGGCTACACACATACCCTATGTACAGTACAGTACACACCCACTGGCTACACACATACTGTAACGGCGTTCTTCGTTTGTCGAAAGAGAGTCGGACCGAAATGCAGCGTGGTGGTTACTCATGTCTTTAATGAAGAAAAACGGAACGATACATGAAATAACTAATAAATACAAAAACAACAAACGGAACGTGAAACCTATTTCAGCCTATCTGCTGAACACTACACAGAGACAGGAACAATCACCCACGAAATACACAGTGAACCCCGGCTACCTAAATACGGTTCCCAATCAGAGACAACGAGAATCACCTGACTCTGATTGAGAACCGCCTCAGGCAGCCAAGCCTATACAACACCCCTACTCAGCCGCAATCCCAAATACTACAAACCCCAATACGAAATACAACAAAATAAACCCATGTCACACCCTGGCCTGACCAAATAATTAACGAAAACACAAAATACTAAGACCAAGGCGTGACAGAACCCCCCCTAAGGTGCGGACTCCCGGACGCACCACAAAACCATAGGGAGGGTCCGGGTGGGCATTTGTCCATGGTGGCGGTTCCGGCTCGGGACGTGGACCCCACTCCATTAATGTCCTAGTTCCTCCCCTTCGCGTCCTGGGATAATCCACCCTCGCCACCGCCAAGGTCTAATAGTCCTCACCCAGAACCCCACTGAACTGAGGAGCAGCTCGGGACTGAGGGGCGGCTCGGGACTGAGGCAGCTCGGGACTGAGGGGCAGCTCGGGACTGAGGGGAAGCCCAGTACTGAGAGAAAGCAAAGTACTGAGAGGAAGCACAGTACTGAGAGGAATCCCAGTACTGAGATGAAGCTCAGGCAGGTAGTAGGCTCCGGTAGATCCTGGCTGGCTGGCAGATCTGGAAGATTCTGGTTGACTGGCAGATCTAGCTGCTCTATGCAGACTGGCAGATCTGGAAGAGACTGGTTGACTGGTAGATCTGGAAGAATCTGGTTGACTGGCAGATCTAGAAGATCATGGCTGACTGGCGGATCTAGCTGCTCTATGCAGACTGGCAGCTCCTTGCAGACTGGCAGCTCCTTGCAGACTGACAGCTCCTTGCAGACTGACAGCTCTGGCTGCTCCATGCAGGCTGACAGCTCCTTGCAGACTGACAGCTCCTTGCAGACTGACAGCTCCTTGCAGACTGGCAGCTCTTTGCAAACTGACAGCTCTGGCTGCTTCTTGCAGACTGACAGCTCTGGCTGCTTCATACAGACTGACAGCTCTGGCTGCTTCATACAAACTGACAGCTCTGACTGCTCCATGCAGGCTGACAGCTCTGACTGCTTCATACAGACTGACAGCTCTGGCTGCTTTATGCAGATTGACAGCTCTGACTGCTCCATGCAGGCTGACAGTACCCTGCAGACTGGCAGCTCCTTGCAGACTGACAGCTCCTTGCAGACTGACAGCTCCTTGCAGACTGGCAGCTCTTTGCAGACTGACAGCTCTGGCTGTTTCATGCAGACTGACAGCTCTGGCTGCTTCATGCAGACTGACAGCTCAGGCTGCTCCGAACAGGCAGGAGGCTCCGGCAGCGCTGTAGAGGAGGAAGGCTCTGATAGCGCTGAACAGACAGGAGACTCCAGCAGCGCTGTAGAGTAGGAAGGCTCTGATAGCGCTGAACAGGCGGGAGACTCCGACAGCGCAGGAGAGGAGAAAGGCTCTGATAGCGCTGAACAGACAGGAGACTCCAGCAGCGCTGTAGAGTAGGAAGGCTCTGATAGCGCTGAACAGACAGGAGACTCCGACAGCGCTGTAGAGGAGGAAGGCTCTGATAGCGCTGAACAGACAGGAGACTCCAGCAGCGCTGTAGAGGAGGAAGGCTCTGATAGCGCTGAACAGACAGGAGACTCCGACAGCACAGGAGAGGCGAGGCGCACTGTAGGCCTGATGCGTGGTGCTGGCACTGGTGATACTGGAGCGAGGACACGCACAGGAAGCCTGGTGCGGGGAGCTGCTTACCGGAGGACTGGTGTGTGGAGGTGGCTCTGGATAGACCGGACCGTGCAGGCGCACTGGAGCTCTTGAGCACCGAGCCTGCCCAACCTTACCTGGCTCGATGCCCACTCTAGCCCGGCCAATACGAAGGGCTGGTATGAACCACACCGGGCTATGCACCCGCACTGGAAACACCATAGCATAACACGGTGCCTGCCCGGTCTCTCTAGCCCCCCGGTAAGCACAGGGAGTTTGCGCATGTCTCCTACCTGGCATAGCCATACTCCCTGTAAGCCTCCCCCAATAATTTTTTTGGGCTGCTTTTCAGGCTTCCTTGCCAACCGTGTTCCCTCGTATCGTCGGCTCCTATCTCCTGCTGCCTCTGCTCTCCTAAGTGCCTCCACCTGTTCCCATGGGAGACGATCTCTTCCAGCCAGTATCTCCTCCCAAGTGTAACAACCTTTGCCATCCAACACTACTTCCCATGTCCATTCTCCGAATAATTCATCCTCCTTTCGCTGCTCCTGCTGTCGTTGCCTGTTACCACGCCACTCGGTCCGTGTGTGGTGGGTGATTCTGTAATGGCGTTCTTCGTTTGTCGAAAGAGAGTCGGACCGAAATGCAGCGTGGTGGTTACTCATGTCTTTAATGAAGAAAAACGGAACGATACATGAAATAACTAATAAATACAAAAACAACAAACGGAACGTGAAACCTATTACAGCCTATCTGGTGAACACTACACAGAGACAGTAACAATCACCCACGAAATACACAATGAACCCCGGCTACCTAAATACGGTTCCCAATCAGAGACAACGAGAATCACCTGACTCTGATTGAGAACCGCCTCAGGCAGCCAAGCCTATACAACACCCCTACTCAGCCGCAATCCCAAATACTACAAACCCCAATATGAAATACAACAAAATAAACCCATGTCACACCCTGGCCTGACCAAATAATTAACAAAAACACAAAATACTAAGACCAAGGCGTGACCCTATGTACAGTACACACCCACTGGCTACACACATACCCTATGTACTGTCCAGACCCACTGGTTACACACATACCCTATGTACTGTACAGACCGACTGGCTACACACATACCCTATGTACTGTCCAGACCCACTGGCTACACACATACCCTATGTACAGTACAGACCCACTGTCTACACACATACCCTATGTACAGTACACACCCACTGGCTACACACATACCTTATGTACAGTACACACCCACTGGTTACACACATACCCTATGTACAGTACAGACCCACTGGTTACACACATACCCTATGTACAGTACACACCCACTGGCTACACACATACCCTATGTACAGTACACACCCACTGGTTACACACATACCCTATGTACAGTACACACCCACTGGCTACACACACATACCCTATGTACAGTACAGTACACCCCACTGGTTACACACATACCCTATGTACAGTACACACCCACTGGTTACACACATACCCTATGTACAGTACACACACCACTGGTTACACACATACCCTATGTACAGTACAGACCCACTGGTTACACACATACCCTATGTACAGTACAGACCCACTGGTTACACACATACCCTATGTACAGTACAGACCCACTGGTTAGACACATACCCTATGTACAGTACACACCCACTGGTTACACACATACCCTATGTACAGTACACACCCACTGGTTACACACATACCCTATGTACAGTACAGACCCACTGGTTACACACATAACCTATGTACAGTACACACCCACTGGCTACACACATACCATATGTACAGTACAGTACACCCACTGGTTACACACATACCCTATGTACAGTACAGACCCACTGGTTACACACATAACATATGTACAGTACAGTACACACCCACTGGCTACACACATACCCTATGTACAGTACAGTACACACCCACTGGTTACACACATAACCTATTTACAGTACAGACCCACTGGCTACACACATATCCTATGTACAGTACAGTACACACCCACTGGTTACACACATACCCTATGTACAGTACAGACCCACTGGCTACACACATATCCTATGTACAGTACAGTACACACCCACTGGTTACACACATACCCTATGTACAGTACACACCCACTGGCTACATCCTTACTGTAGCTATTTACAGTACAGACCCACTAGTTACACACATACCCTATGTGTACGGTTCACACCCACTGGACACCCATATCCTATGTACAGTATGTACACATGACTGGCTACAGTATCCTATGATACAGTACAGTACACACCCACTGGTTACATACATACCCTATGTACAGTACACACCCACTGGCTACATACATACCCTATGTACAGTACACACCCACTGGCTACATACATACCCTATGTACAGTACACACCCACTGGCTACACACATACCCTATGTACTGTCCAGACCCACTGGTTACACACATACCCTATGTACAGTACACACCCACTGGTTACACACATACCCTATGTACAGTACACACCCACTGGCTACACACATACCCTATGTACAGTACACACCCACTGGTTACACACATACCCTATGTACAGTACACACCCACTGGTTACATACATACCCTATGTACAGTACACACCCACTGGTTACACACATACCCTATGTACAGTACACACCCACTGGCTACACACATACCCTATGTACAGTACACACCCACTGGTTACATACATACCCTATGTACAGTACACACCCACTGGTTACACACATACCCAAAGTACAGTACAGTACACACCCACTGGTTACACACATACCCTATGTACAGTACAGACCCACTGGCTACACACATACCCTATGTACAGTCCACACCCACTGGTTACACACATATCCTATGTACAGTACAGTACACACCCACTGGTTACACACATACCCTATGTACAGTACAGTACACACCCACTGGTTACACACATAACCCTATGTACAGTACAGACCCACTGGTTACACACATACCCTATGTACAGTACACACCCACTGGTTACACACATACCCAATGTACAGTACACACCCACTGGTTACACACATACCCTATGTACAGTACAGTACCAACTGGTTACACACAAACCCTATGTACAGTACACACCCACTGGTTACACACATACCCTATGTACAGTACACACCCACTGGTTACACACATACCCTATGTACAGTACAGACCCACTGGCTACACACATACCCTATGTACAGTACAGACCCACTGGTTACACACATACCCTATGTACAGTACACACCCACTGGCTACACACATACCCTATGTACAGTACAGACCCACTGGTTACACACATACCCTATGTACAGTACACACCCACTGGTTACACACATACCCTATGTACAGTACACACCCACTGGTTACACACATACCCTATGTACTGTCCACACCCACTGGTTACACACATACCCTATGTACAGTACACACCCACTGGCTACATACATACCCTATGTACAGTACACACCCACTGGTTACACACATACCCTATGTACTGTCCACACCCACTGGTTACACACATACCCTATGTACAGTACACACCCACTGGTTACATACATACCCTATGTACAGTACACACCCACTGGCTACACACATACCCTATGTACAGTACACACCCACTGGCTACACACATACCCTATGTACAGTACACACCACTGGCTACACACATACCCTATGTACAGTACACACCCACTGGCTACATACATACCCTATGTACAGTACACACCCACTGGCTACACACATACCCAATGTACTGTACAGACCCACTGGTTACACACATACCCTATGTACAGTACACACCCACTGGTTACACACATACCCTATGTACTGTACAGACCCACTGGTTACACACATACCCTATGTACTGTACAGACCCACTGGTTACACACATACCCTATGTACTGTACATACACACATACCCTATGTACTGTAATTGAATTGAGAGAGAGAGAGGTCATGAGCAGATGAGCTCACACATTTTTCAGCATGTTTATAAAAAAAATGGCTAGATTTTTTTTGCTATACAACAAATGCTTTGGCAAACAAACAAACTAAACACCATCCGACCTAGAATTGAGTGAGTAATGCTTAGTCTGAAGCAATATTTTTACTTTCAAAAGCCAAGCAGAAAAATACATGACAATGATATATTTGACCTTATAAGGACTGAATGCTCAGGCTACTAAGCTTGCTTGGACAAAGAGATACATAATTATCAAAATTCAGAAAAGAGCCGTTAAATTCTACAACCACCTAAAAGGAAGCGATTCACAAACCTTCCATAACAAAGCCATCACCTTACAGAGAGATGAATCTGGAGAAGAGTCCCCTAAGCAAGCTGGTCCTGGGGCTCTGTTCACAAACACAAACACACCCTACAGAGCCCCAGGACAACAGCACAATTAGACCCAACCAAATCATGAGAAAACAAAAAGATAATTACTTAACACATTGGAAAGAATTAACAAAAAAACAGAGCAAACTAGAATGCTATTTGGCCCTAAACAGAGAGTACACAGTGGCAGAATACCTGACCACTGTGACTGACCCAAAATGAAGGAAAGATTTGACTATGTACAGACTCAGTGAGCATAGCCTTGCTATTGAGAAAGGCCGCCGTAGGCAGACATGGCTCTCAAGAGAAGACAGGCTATGTGCTCACTGCCCACAAAATGAGGTGGAAACTGAGCTGCACTTCCTAACCTCCTGCCCAATGTATGACCATATTAGAGAGACATATTTCCCTCAGATTACACAGATCCACAAAGAATTCGAAAACAAATCCAATTTGGAAAAACTCCCATATCTACTGGGTGAAATTCCACAGTGTGCCATCACAGCAGCAAGATTTGTGACCTGTTGCCACAAGAAAAGGGCAACCAGTGAAGAACAAACACCATTGTAAATACAACCCATATTTATGCTTATTTATTTTATCTTGTGTCCTTTAACCATTTGTACATTGTTAAAACACTGTATATATATATATAACTTCTGTATAAGTGTGTAATGTTTACTGTTAATTTTTGTTGTTTTTCACTTTATATATTCACTTTGTATGTTGTCTACCTCACTTGCTTTGTCAATGTTAACACATGTTTCCCATGCCAATAAAGCCCTTGAATTGAATTGAATTGATACAACTTCAATTAGCACTGAGGTGTGAAGCGAGAGGTGTCGAAGCCTTTGAGCCCAACAAATGGCAGGCTACCCCGCCCAGATCCAGAGGCCTTGAAGCCCCCTCCTGGGTTTCACAGCCATCCACTGGCATTGTCTACAAGGAATCTGCCTCCAGAAATAAAAGCTTCTCCCAAGTGGCTGTGACACCTACTCCTGTTGCCTGCTGCACTGCTGCTTGGATTCCACCTGACGATCTGTTCACCGTCTGCCCTGACCTGTCGTCCCCCCCCCCCCCCCCTCCTGAGCTTTCACCTGCCTCCAGCACACAGGCTCTGTTGAGGCTAGTGACTAAACTTAAAATGGCCAAGTGGTTATATATTTTATTTTTTTCTTGTGCATTTTGCTATTTGCCTCATGACTCCTGCATGCTTTGTTGACTACGAACTTGCTTTACCAAACCGTGGGACAGACTGTTTGTACCCACACAGACTCTGACTCTATTGATTACACAGACTTTTGACCTTCCATCCTATTCTAACCACCTCTCACCGGCTTTGTATTCATGTTACCTGATGAAATTGCTGTACAATAGGATCTTGATGCCATCTGATGCACATTCAGATGTCATAAATCAGCACTGCAGAGCTGTCCCTGTCCTCTGTCGTGCCTTGACTGTATTACTGTTGATGACATCTGGAAATGTGCATGTACACCCTGGCCCATCTACTGTTGATGACATCTGGAAATGTGCATGTACACCCTGGCCCATCTACTGTTGATGACATCTGGAAATGTGCATGTACACCCTGGCCCATCTACTGTTGATGACATCTGGAAATGTGCATGTACACCCTGGCCCATCTACTGTTGATGACATCTGGAAATGTGCATGTACACCCTGGCCCATCTACTGTTGATGACATCTGGAAATGTGCATGTACTCCTGGCCCATCTACTGTTGATGACATCTGGAAATGTGCATCTACTGTTGATGACATCTGGAAATGTGCATGTACACCCTGGCCCATCTACTGTTGATGACATCTGGAAATGTGCATGTACACCCTGGCCCATCTACTGTTGATGACATCTGGAAATGTGCATGTACACCCTGGCCCATCTACTGTTGATGACATCTGGAAATGTGCATGTACACCCTGGCCCATCTACTGTTGATGACATCTGGAAATGTGCATGTACACCCTGGCCCATCTACTGTTGATGACATCTGGAAATGTGCATGTACACCCTGGCCCATCTACTGTTGATGACATCTGGAAATGTGCATGTACACCCTGGCCCATCTACTGTTGATGACATCTGGAAATGTGCATGTACACCCTGGCCCATCTACTGTTGATGACATCTGGAAATGTGCATGTACACCCTGGCCCATCTACTGTTGATGACATCTGGAAATGTGCATGTACACCCTGGCCCATCTACTGTTGATGACATCTGGAAATGTGCATGTACACCCTGGCCCATCTACTGTTGATGACATCTGGAAATGTGCATGTACACCCTGGCCCATCTACTGTTGATGACATCTGGAAATGTGCATGTACACCCTGGCCCATCTACTGTTGATGACATCTGGAAATGTGCATGTACACCCTGGCCCATCTACTGTTGATGACATCTGGAAATGTGCATGTACACACTGGCCCATCTACTGTTGATGACATCTGGAAATGTGCATGTACACCCTGGCCCATCTACTGTTGATGACATCTGGAAATGTGCATGTACACCCTGGCCCATCTACTGTTGATGACATCTGGAAATGTGCATGTACACCCTGGCCCATCTACTGTTGCTAGCCCCAATTCTGACTTCTGCTCTCATATCTGCTTCACTGATTCTGCTCTCGTAAAAGTCTGGGTTTTCTGCACGTTAACACGAGAAGCTTATTACCTAAAATGGATCAATTGAAAGTGTGGGTTCACAGCTCCGATCCAGATGTGTTGGTCATTACTGAGACGTGGTTAAGGAAGGTGTTGAATACTGATGTTAACCTTTCTGGTTATAACCTTTTTCAGCAAGACAGATCTTCCAAAGGTGGGAGAATGGCAATATTTACCAAGGATCACCTTCAGTGCTCGGTTGTCTCCACCAAGTCTGTCTCAGAACAATTTGATTTCCTGGATTTAAGTATTAAACTTTCAAATAGCTCTTTGTTGACTGTTGCTGGGTGTTTTGGCCAACATCAGCACCGACCTGTACCCTACCTGTACCCTACCTGCCCTAAGATCTCTCCTGGCCCCTTATACTAAGTCTGAATTTGTCCTGCTAGGTGACCTAAACTGGGATGTGCTTAAACCACCTGACCAAGTCTCAAAGCAATGGGACTCTTTCTCAGATTATCACCATTCCCACAAGGTATTGCTCCAAACACCCAGAAAAGGTTACTCTCCTCAATGTTATCCTCACAAATAATCCTGATAGGTATCAGTCTGGTGTTTTCTGTAATGACCTTAGTGATTACTGTTTTACAGCCTGTGTTCGTAATGGCTGCTCAGTGAAACTACCTGTCCTGATTTGTCATAGACACTGGCTAAAAAACTTTATTGAGCAAGTCTTCCTCTATGAACTGGCCTCTGTAAAATGATATAGAATCAGCTTGATCCCCTCTGTCGAAGATGCTTGGACATTCTTTTTATATATTTTCAGTGGTATTGTTAACAAACACGCCCCCATAAAGAAAATGAGAATTAAAAACAGGTTCAGCCCCTGGTTCGACCGTGATCTTGCAGAATTACTCCACCTCAAGAATTGCATTTGGCGAAAGGCTTGGCACACGCATACTCAGGCTGACTGGCTCTCATTCAGGCAAATGAGAAATAAGTGCATTCAAGCTTTCCGGAAGGCCAAAGTTAGTTACTTTACAGAGCAGTTCTCTCTCTGTGGGTCTAACCCCAAGAAGTTCTGGAAAACGTTTAAAGACCAGGAGAATAAACCCTCCTCCTCAAAGCTGCCCATGTCCCTTAATGTTGATGATGTGGTTGTTTACTGACAATAATCACATGGCTGAGCTCTTTATTGTAAGTCGCTCTGGATAAGAGCGTCTGCTAAATGACTTAAATGTAAATGTAAATAATCACCACTTCATTAAGTCAGGATTCCTATTTGACTCAGCCATGCCTCCTTGCCCGTCCAACCTTTCCTCATCTCCCACCCTTCTTATGTGACTATCCCCGATGCTTCTCCCTCTTCTCCCTCCCAGCTACAAAGTTTCTCCCTTCAGACAGTCCCTGAGTCTGAGGTGCTAAAAGAGCTCCTTAAGACTGGTTGATGCTTATTTATAAAACCCTATGAGACCTCACATCCCCCTATCTGAGATATCTACTGCAGCCCTCATCCTCCACATACAACACCCGTTCTGCCAGTCACATTATGTTAAAGGTCTCCAAAGTACACACATCCCTTGGTCGCTCGTCTTTTCAGTTCGCTGCAGCTAGCGACTGGAACGAGCTGCAACAAACACTCAATCTTGGACAGTTTAATCTCAATCTCTTTATTCAAAGACTCAGTCATGGACACTCTTACTGACAGTTGTAGCTGCTTTGTGTGATGTATTGTTGACCTTTTTGCTGTTGTCTGTGCCCAAAAAATGTTGTACCTTGTTTTGTGCTGCTACCATGTTGTCATGTTGTGTTTCTACCATGCTGTGTTGTCATGTGCTGCTACCTTACTATGTTGTCATGTTGTGTTTCTACCATGCTGTGTTGTCATGTGCTGCTACCTTACTATGTTGTCATGTTGTGTTTCTACCATGCTGTGTTGTCATGTGCTGCTACCTTACTATGTTGTCATGTTGTGTTTCTACCATGCTGTGTTGTCATGTGCTGCTACCTTACTATGTTGTCATGTTGTGTTTCTACCATGCTGTGTTGTCATGTGCACACCTTACTATGTTGTCATGTTGTGTTTCTACCATGCTGTGTTGTCATGTGCTGCTACACTATGTTGTCATGTTGTGTTTCTACATGCACATGTGCTGCTACACACACACCACACACACACACACACACACACACACACACACACACACACACACACACACACACACACACACACACACACACACACACACACACACACACACACACACACACACACACACACACACACACACACACACCATTTCCCCAGCTTCCTGCTCTCTAAGTCTGGCTTCCTATATCTCTGCTGCTCTCTGAGTCTGGCTTCCTATATCTCTGCTGCTCTCTGAGCCTGGCTTCCTATATCCCTGCTGCTCTCTGAGCCTGACTTCCTATATCCCTGCTGCTCTCTGAGCCTGGCTTCCTATATCCCTGCTGCTCTCTGAGCCTGGCTTCCTATATCCCTGCTGCTCTCTGAGCCTGGCTTCCTATATCCCTGCTGCTCTCTGAGCCTGACTTCCTATATCCCTGCTGCTCTCTGAGCCTGGCTTCCTATATCCCTGCTGCTCTCTGAGCCTGGCTTCCTATATCCCTGCTGCTCTCTGAGCCTGGCTTCCTATATCCCTGCTGCTCTCTGAGCCTGGCTTCCTATATCCCTGCTGCTCTCTGAGTCTGGCTTCCTATATCCCTGCTGCTCTCTGAGCCTGGCTTCCTATATCCCTGCTGCTCTCTGAGCCTGGCGTCCTATATCTCTGCTGCTCTCTGAGCCTGGCTTCCTATATCTCTGCTGCTCTCTGAGCCTGGCTTGCTATATCTCTGCTGCTCTCTGAGCCTGGCTTCCTATATCCCTGCTGCTCTCTGAGCCTGGCTTCCTATATATCTGCTGCTCTCTGAGCCTGGCTTGCTATATCTCTGCTGCTCTCTGAGCCTGGCTTCCTATATCCCTGCTGCTCTCTGAGCCTGGCTTGCTATATCTCTGCTGCTCTCTGAGCCTGGCTTCCTATATCTCTGCTGCTCTCTGAGCCTGGCTTCCTATATCTCTGCTGCTCTCTGAGCCTGGCTTGCTATATCTCTGCTGCTCTCTGAGCCTGGC
>NW_025746782.1:75000-88017 GCF_021184085.1 Oncorhynchus gorbuscha
TACCATTAACCTGCCTCCCAACTCCATATCTACCCTGAAACTGTTCCTGCCTCCTAACTCCATATCTACCATTAACCTGCCTCCTAACTCCATATCTACCCTGAAACTGTTCCTGCCTCCTAACTCCATATCTACCCTGAAACTGTTCCTGCCTCCTAACTCCATATCTACCATTAACCTGCCTCCTAACTCCATATCTACCATTAACCTGCCTCCTAACTCCATATCTACCCTGAAACTGTTCCTGCCTCCTAACTCCATATCTACCCTGAAACTGTTCCTGCCTCCTAACTCCATATCTACCATTAACCTGCCTCCTAACTCCATATCTACCATTAACCTGCCTCCTAACTCCATATCTACCATTAACCTGCCTCCTAACTCCATATCTACCATTAACCTGCCTCCTAACTCCATATCTACCATTAACCTGCCTCCTAACTCCATATCTACCATTAACCTGCCTCCTAACTCCATATCTACCCTGAAACAGTTCCTGCCTCCTAACTCCATATCTACCCTGAAACAGTTCCTGCCTCCTAACTCCATATCTACCATTAACCTGCCTCCTAACTCCATATCTACCCTGAAACTGTTCCTGCCTCCAAACTCAATATCTACCCTTCTACCCTCCCTTTGTCCACTCTCTCGCCCCCTAACTACATATTTCCCCTCTATTTAATTCAATTAAATTCAAGGTGCTTTATTGGCATGGGTAACATATGCTAACATTGCCAAAGCAAGTGAAATTCTCCCTTTGTCCACTCTCCTACCACTTAACTCCATACCCCCCTCTACCCTCCCATTGTCCACTCTCCTACCCCCTAACTCCATACCCCCCTCTACCTTCCCATTGTCCACTCTCCTACCCCCGAACTCCATACCCCCCTCTACCTTCCCATTGTCCACTCTCCTACCACTTAACTCCATACCCCCCTCTACCCTCCCATTGTCCACTCTCCTACCCCCTAACTCCATACCCCCCTCTACCTTCCCATTGTCCACTCTCCTACCCCCGAACTCCATACCCCCTCTACCTTCCCATTGTCCACTCTCCTACCCCCCTAACTCCATACCCCCTCTACCCTCCCTTTGTCCACTCTCCTACCCCCTAACTCCATACCCCCTCTACCCTCCCTTTGTCCACTCTCCTACCCCCTAACTCCATACCACCCTCTACCCTCCCATTGTCCACTCTCCTACCCCTAACTCCATACCCCCTCTACCCTCGCATTGTCCACTCTCCTACCCCCTAACTCCATACACCCCTCTACCCTCCCATTGTCCACTCTCCTACCCCTTCTCCATACCTCCCTCTACCCTCCCTTTGTCCACTCTCCTACCCCTAACTCCATACCCCCTCTACCCTCCCATTGTCCACTCTCCTACCCCCTAACTCCATACCCCCTCTACCCTCCCTTTGTCCACACTCCTACCCCTTCTCCATATACTTCCTCTCCGTCATGTTCGTCTCTTACCCCTTCTCCCTCTAGCTACACGGCTCATTCTCCATCTCCCTGTCCTCTTCCTGTCCCTGTCCTCTTTCTCTCCCTACACGGCTCATTCTCCATCTCCCTGTCCTCTTCCTGTCCCTGTCCTCTTTCTCTCCCTACGTAGCTAATTCTCCATCTCCCTGTCCTCTTTCTCTCCCTACACGACTCGTTCTCCCTCTCCCTGTCCTCTCCCTGTCCCTGTCCTCTTTCTCTCCCTACGTAGCTAATTCTCCATCTCCCTGTCCTCTTTCTCTCCCTACACGACTCGTTCTCCCTCTCCCTGTCCTCTTCCTGTCCCTGTCCTCTTTCTCTCCCTACGTAGCTAATTCTCCATCTCCCTGTCCTCTTTCTCTCCCTACACAGTTCATTCTCCCTCTCCCTGTCCTCTTTCTCTCCCTACGTAGCTAATTCTCCCTCTCCCTCTCCCTGTCCTCTTTCTCTCCCTACACGGCTAATTCTCCCTCTCCCTGTCCTCTTTCTCTCCCTACATAGCTAATTCTCCATCTCCCTGTCCTCTTTCTCTCCCTGTCCTCTCTCTCTCACTACGTGGCTCATTCTCCCTCTACCTGTCCTCTCCCTCTCCCTGTCCTCTTTCTCTCCCTATGTGGCTAATTATCTCTCTCCCTGTCCTCTTTCTCTCCCTATGTGGCTCATTCTCCCTCTCCCTGTCCTCTCTCTCCCTGTCCTCTCTCTCCCTACACGGCTCATTCTCCCTCTCCCTGTCCTCTTTCTCTCCCTGTCCTCTTTCTCTCCCTACATGGCTCATTCTCCCTCTCCCTGTCCTCTCCCTCTCCCTGTCCTCTCTCTCTCCCCCCTGTCCTCTCTCTCCCTACATGGCTCATTCTCCCTCTCCCTGTCCTCTTTCTCTCCCTACATGGCTCATTCTCCCTCTCCCTGTCCTCTCCCTCTCCCTGTCCTCTCTCTCTCCCTGTCCTCTCTCTCTCCCTCCGTGGCTCATTCTCCCTCTCCCTGTCCTCTCTCTCTCCCTGTCCTCTCTCTCCCTACATGGCTCGTTCTCCCTCTCCCTGTCCTCTTTCTCTCCCTACATGGCTCATTCTCCCTCTCCCTGTCCTCTCCCTCTCCCTGTCCTCTTTCTCTCCCTGTCCTCTTTCTCTCCCTACGTGGCTCATTCTCCCTCTCCTCTTTCTCTCCCTACGTGGCTCATTCTCCCTCTCCTCTTTCTCTCCCTACATGGCTCATTCTCCCTCTCCCTGTCCTCTTTCTCTCCCTTCATGGCTCATTCTCCCTCTCCTCTTTCTCTCCCTACGTGGCTCGTTCTCCCTCTCCCTGTCCTCTTTCTCTCCCTACATGGCTCATTCTCCCTCTCCCTGTCCTCTCCCTCTCCCTGTCCTCTCCCTCTCCCTGTCCTCTCCTCTCCCTGTCCTCTTTCCTCTCTCTCCCTACGTGGCTCATTCTCCCTCTCCTCTTTCTCTCTCCCTGTCCTCTTTCTCTCCCTACGTGGCTCATTCTCCCTCTCCCTGTCCTCTCCTCTCTCCCTCTCCTCTTTCTCTCCCTACGTGGCTCATTCTCCCTCTCCTTTCTCCCTACCCTACGTGGCTCATTCTCCCTCTCTCTTCTCTTTCCCTACGTGGCTCATTCTCCCTCTCCCTGTCCCTCTCCTCCTCTCCTGTCCTCTCTCTCTCCTCCATGGCTCATTCTCCCTCTCCCTGTCCTCTCCTCTTTCTCTCCCTACATGGCTCTCCCCCCTGTCCTCTCTCTCCCTACATGGCTCTTCTCCCTCTCCCTGTCCTCTTTCTCTCCCTACATGGCTCATTCTCCCTCTCCCTGTCCTCTCCTCTCCCTGTCCTCTTTCTCTCCCTGTCCTCTTTCTCTCCCTACGTGGCTCATTCTCCCTCTCCTCTTTCTCTCCCTACGTGGCTCATTCTCCCTCTCCTCTTTCTCTCCCTACATGGCTCATTCTCCCTCTCCCTGTCCTCTTTCTCTCCCTTCATGGCTCATTCTCCCTCTCCTCTTTCTCTCCCTACGTGGCTCGTTCTCCCTCTCCCTGTCCTCTTTCTCTCCCTACATGGCTCATTCTCCCTCTCCCTGTCCTCTCCCTCTCCCTGTCCTCTCCCTCTCCCTGTCCTCTCCCTCTCCCTGTCCTCTTTCTCTCCCTACGTGGCTCATTCTCCCTCTCCTCTTTCTCTCCCTACGTGGCTCATTCTCCCTCTCCCTGTCCTCTCCCTCTCCCTGTCCTCTTTCTCTCCCTACGTGGCTCATTCTCCCTCTCCTCTTTCTCTCCCTACGTGGCTCATTCTCCCTCTCCCTGTCCTCTTTCTCTCCCTACATGGCTCATTCTCCCTCTCCCTGTCCTCTTTCTCTCCCTACATGGCTCATTCTCCCTCTCCCTGTCCTCTCCCTCTCCCTGTCCTCTTTCTCTCCCTCTCCTCTTTCTCTCCCTACGTGGCTCATTCTCCCTCTCCTCTTTCTCTCCCTTCATGGCTCATTCTCCCTCTCCTCTTTCTCTCCCTACGTGGCTCATTCTCCCTCTCCCTGTCCTCTTTCTCTCCCTACGTGGCTCATTCTCCCTCTCCCTGTCCTCTTTCTCTCCCTACATGGCTCATTCTCCCTCTCCCTGTCCTCTCCCTCTCCCTGTCCTCTTTCTCTCCCTCTCCTCTTTCTCTCCCTACGTGGCTCATTCTCCCTCTCCTCTTTCTCTCCCTTCATGGCTCATTCTCCCTCTCCTCTTTCTCTCCCTATGTGGCTCATTCTCCCTCTCCCTGTCCTCTCCCTCTCCCTGTCCTCTTTCTCTCCCTCTCCTCTTTCTCTCCCTACGTGGCTCATTCTCCCTCTCCTCTTTCTCTCCCTTCATGGCTCATTCTCCCTCTCCTCTTTCTCTCCCTACGTGGCTCATTCTCCCTCTCCCTGTCCTCTTTCTCTCCCTACATGGCTCATTCTCCCTCTCCCTGTCCTCTTTCTCTCCCTACATGGCTCATTCTCCCTCTCCCTGTCCTCTTTCTCTCCCTACATGGCTCATTCTCCCTCTCCCTGTCCTCTTTCTCTCCCTACATGGCTCATTCTCCCTCTCCTCTTTCTCTCCCTACATGGCTCATTCTCCCTCTCCTCTTTCTCTCCCTACATGGCTCATTCTCCCTGTCCTCTTTCTCTCCCTACATGGCTCATTCTCCCTCTCCTCTTTCTCTCCCTACGTGGCTCATTCTCCCTCTCCTCTTTCTCTCCCTACGTGGCTCATTCTCCCTGTCCTCTTTCTCTCCCTACGTGGCTCATTCTCCCTATCCTCTTTCTCTCCCTACGTGGCTCATTCTCCCTCTCCCTGTCCTCTTTCTCTCCCTGTCCTCTCTCTCTCTACGTGGCTCATTCTCCCTCTCCCTGTCCTCTTTCTCTCCCTGTCCTGTTTCTCTCCCTATGTGGCTAATTCTCCCTCTCTCTGTCCTCTCTCTCTCCCTACACGGCTCATTCTCCCTCTCCCTGTCCTCTTTCTCTCCCTGTCCTCTCTCTCTCCCTGTCCTCCTTCTCTCCCTGTCCTCTTTCTCTCCCTACATGGCTCATTCTCCCTCTCCCTGTCCTCTTTCTCTCCTACATGGCTCATTCTCCCTCTCCTCTTTCTCTCCCTACATGGCTCATTCTCCCTCTCCTCTTTCTCTCCCTACATGGCTCATTCTCCCTGTCCTCTTTCTCTCCCTACATGGCTCATTCTCCCTCTCCTCTTTCTCTCCCTACGTGGCTCATTCTCCCTCTCCTCTTTCTCTCCCTACGTGGCTCATTCTCCCTGTCCTCTTTCTCTCCCTACATGGCTCATTCTCCCTATCCTCTTTCTCTCCCTACGTGGCTCATTCTCCCTCTCCTCCTCTTTCTCTCCCTGTCCTCTCTCTCTCTACGTGGCTCATTCTCCCTCTCCCTGTCCTCTTTCTCTCCCTGTCCTGTTTCTCTCCCTATGTGGCTAATTCTCCCTCTCTCTGTCCTCTCTCTCTCCCTACACGGCTCATTCTCCCTCTCCCTGTCCTCTTTCTCTCCCTGTCCTCTCCCTCTCCCTGTCCTCTCCCTCTCCCTGTCCTCTTTCTCTCCCTCTCCTCTTTCTCTCCCTACGTGGCTCATTCTCCCTCTCCTCTTTCTCTCCCTTCATGGCTCATTCTCCCTCTCCTCTTTCTCTCCCTATGTGGCTCATTCTCCCTCTCCCTGTCCTCTCCCTCTCCCTGTCCTCTTTCTCTCCCTCTCCTCTTTCTCTCCCTACGTGGCTCATTCTCCCTCTCCCTCTTTCTCTCCCTTCATGGCTCATTCTCCCTCTCCTCTTTCTCTCCCTACGTGGCTCATTCTCCCTCTCCCTGTCCTCTTTCTCTCCCTACATGGCTCATTCTCCCTCTCCCTGTCCTCTTTCTCTCCCTACATGGCTCATTCTCCCTCTCCCTCCTCTTTCTCTCCCTACATGGCTCATTCTCCCTCTCCCTGTCCTCTTTCTTCCCTACATGGCTCATTCTCCCTGTCCTCTTTCTCTCCCTACATGGCTCATTCTCCCTGTCCTCTTTCTCTCCCTACATGGCTCATTCTCCCTCCCTCTTGGCTCTTCTCCCTACATGGCTCATTCTCCCTGTCCTCTTTCTCTCCCTACACGGCTCATTCTCCCTCTCCTCTTTCTCTCCCTACGTGGCTCATTCTCCCTCTCCCTGTCCTCTTTCTCCCTCTCCTCTTTCTCTCCCTACGTGGCTCATTCTCCCTCTCCCTGTCCTCTTTCTCTCCCTTCATGGCTCATTCTCCCTCTCCTCTTTCTCTCCCTACATGGCTCATTCTCCCTCTCCCTGTCCTCTCCCTCTCCCTGTCCTCTTTCTCTCCCTCTCCTCTTTCTCTCCCTACGTGGCTCATTCTCCCTCTCCCTGTCCTCTTTCTCTCCCTCTCCTCTTTCTCTCCCTACGTGGCTCATTCTCCATCTCCCTGTCCTCTCCCTCTCCCTGTCCTCTTTCTCTCCCTCTCCTCTTTCTCTCCCTACGTGGCTCATTCTCCATCTCCCTGTCCTCTTTCTCTCCCTCTCCTCTTTCTCTCCCTACGTGGCTCATTCTCCATCTCCCTGTCCTCTTTCTCCCCTCTCCTCTTCTCTCCCTACATCATTCTCCATTCCCTCCCTCTCCCTGTCCTCTTTCTCTCCCTCCCTCTCCCTACGTGGCTCATTCTCCCTCCCCTGTCCTCTTTCTCTCCCTCTCCTCTTTCTCTCCCTACGTGGCTCATTCTCCCTCTCCCTGTCCTCTTTCTCTCCCTCTCCTCTTTCTCTCCCTACGTGGCTCATTCTCCCTCTCCCTGTCCTCTTTCTCTCCCTGTCCTCTTTCTCTCCCTACATGGCTCATTCTCCCTCTCCCTGTCCTCTTTCTCTCCCTACTCCTCTTTCTCCCCTCTCTTTCTTTCTCTCCCTACGTGGCTCATTCTCCCTCTCCCTGTCCTCTTTCTCTCCCTCTCCTCTTTCTCTCCCTACGTGGCTCATTCTCCTCTCTCCCTCTCCTCTTTCTCTCCCCTACGTGGCTCATTCTCCCTCCCTGTCCTCTTTCTCTCCCTGTCCTCTTTCTGGCTCATTCTCCCTCTCCCTGTCCTCTTTCTCTCCCTACGTGGCTCATTCTCCCTCTCCTCTTTCTCTCCCTACGTGGCTCATTCTCCCTCTCCCTGTCCTCTTTCTCTCCCTACTGGCTCATTCTCTCCCTCTCTCTCCCTCTCCTGTCCTCTTTCTCTCCCTCTCCTCTTTCTCCCCTATGTGGCTCATTCAACCTCTCCCTGTCTCTCCCTCTCCCTGTCCTCTTTCTCTCCCTCTCCTCTTTCTCTCTTTGGTTCTTCTCCCTCTCCTCTTTCTCTCCCTACGTGGCTCATTCTCCCTCTCCCTGTCCTCTTTCTCTCCCTCTCCTCTTTCTCTCCCTACGTGGCTCATTCTCCCTCTCCCTGTCCTCTTTCTCTCCCTGTCCTCTCTCTCTCCCTCTCCTCTCTCTCTCCCTACGTGGCTCATTCTCCCTCTCCCTGTCCTCTTCTCCCTGTCTCTCTCTCCCCCTACATGGCTCGTTCTCCCTCTCCCTGTCCTCTTTCTCTCCCTACGTGGCTCATTCTCCCTCTCCCTGTCCTCTCCCTCTCCCTGTCCTCTTTCTCTCCCTGTCCTCTTTCTCTCCCTACGTGGCTCATTCTCCCTCTCCTCTTTCTCTCCCTACGTGGCTCATTCTCCCTCTCCCTGTCCTCTCCCTCTCCCTGTCCTCTTTCTCTCCCTCCTCTTTCTCTCCTACGTGGCTCATTCTCCCTCTCCTCTTTCTCTCCCTCCCTGGCTCATTCTCCCTCTCCCTGTCCTCTTTCTCTCCCTCTCCTCTTTCTCTCCTACGTGGCTCATTCTCCCTCTCCCTGTCCTCTTTCTTCTCCCTCTCCTCTTTCTCTCCCTACGTGGCTCATTCTCCCTCTCCCTGTCCTCTTTCTCTCCCTCTCCTCTTTCTCTCCCTACGTGGCTCATTCTCCATCTCCCTGTCCTCTCCCCCTCCCTGTCCTCTTTCTCTCCCTCTCCTCTTTCTCTCCCTATGTGGCTCATTCTCCCTCTCCCTGTCCTCTTTCTCTCCCTCTCCTCTCTCTCCCTACGTGGCTCATTCTCCCTCTCCTGTCCTCTTTCTCTCCCTCTCCTCTTTCTCTCCCTACGTGGCTCATTCTCCATCTCCCTGTCCTCTTTCTTCCCTCTCTTTCTCTCCTCCTCTCTCATTTCTCTCCCTGTCCTCTTCTCTCTCCCTGTCCTCTTTCTCTCCCTCTCCTCTTTCTCTCCCTACGTGGCTCTCTCCCTCTCCCTGTCCTCTTTCTCTCCCTGTCCTCTTTCTCTCCCTACGTGGCTCTTTCTCCCCTCCCTCCTCTTTCTCTCCCTCTCTCTTTCTCTCCCTACGTGGCTCATTCTCCCACTCCCTGTCCTCTTTCTCTCCCTGTCCTCTTTCTCTCCCTCTCCTCTTTCTCTCCCTACGTGGCTCATTCTCCCACTCCCTGTCCTCTTTCTCTCCCTCTCCTCTTTCTCTCCCTACGTGGCTCATTCTCCCTCTCCCTGTCCTCTTTCTCTCCCTGTCCTCTTTCTCTCCCTACACGGCTCATTCTCCCTCTCCCTGTCCTCTTTCTCTCCCTGTCCTTTTTCCCTCTCTTTCTCTCCCTACGTGGCTCATTCTCCCTCTCCTCTTTCTCTCCCTTCATGGCTCATTCTCCCTCTCCTCTTTCTCTCCCTACGTGGCTCATTCTCCCTCTCCTCTTTCTCTCCCTATGTGGCTCATTCTCCCTCTCCCTGTCCTCTTTCTCTCCCTGTCCTCTTTCTCTCCCTACATGGCTCATTCTCCCTCTCCCTGTCCTCTTTCTCTCCCTGTCCTCTTTCTCTCCCTACACGGCTCATTCTCCCTCTCCCTGTCCTCTTTCTCTCCCTGTCGTGGCTCTTTCTCTCCCTCTCCTCTTTCTCTCCCTATGTGGCTCATTCTCCCTCTCCCTGTCCTCTTTCTCTCCCTCTCCTCTTTCTCTCCCTACGTGGCTCATTCTCCCTCTCCCTGTCCTCTTTCTCTCCCTGTCCTCTTTCTCTCCCTCTGGCTCTTTCTCCCTCTCCTCTTTCTCTCCCTGTCCTCTTCTCCCTCTCCCTGTCCTCTTTCTCTCCCTCTCCTCTTTCTCTCCCTACGTGGCTCATTCTCCCTCTCCCTGTCCTCTCCCTCTCCTCTTCTTTCTCTCCCTACGTGGCTCATTCTCCCTCTCCCTGTCCTCTCCTCTCCTCTTTCTCTCCCTACGTGGCTCATTCTCCCTCTCCCTGTCCTCTTTCTCTCCTCTCCTCTTTCTCTCCTACGTGGCTCATTCTCCCTCTCCCTGTCCTCTTTCTCTCCCTCCCTCTCCCAACTGGCTCATTCTCCTCTCCCTGTCCTCTTTTCTCCTTTCTCTCCCTGTCCTCTTTCTCCCTCCCTCTCCCTACGTGGCTCATTCTCCCTCTCCTGTCCTCTTTCTCTCCCTCCCTATGGCTAATTCTCCCTCTCCCTGTCCTCTTTCTCTCCCTATAATAATAATTCTCCCTCCCTGTCAGTCTTTCTCTCCCTGTGGTCCCGGGGATTCTCTCCCTCTCCTGGCGTTCTCTCTACCAACGTGGCTCATTCTCCCTCTCCCTGTCCTCTTTCTCTCCCTCTCCTCCCTCTCCTCTTTCTCTCCCTACGTGGCTAATTCTCCCTCTCCCTGTCCTCTTTCTCTCCCTGTAGCTAATTCTCCCTCCCTGTCCTCTTTCTCTCCCTATGTGGCTCATTCTCCCTCTCCCTGTCCTCTCCCTTCTCATCTCCCTCTCCCTGTCCTCTCCCTCCCTGTCCTCTTTCTCTCCCTATGTGGCTAATTCTCCCTCTCCCTGTCCTCTTTCTCTCCCTACATGGCTCATTCTTCCTCTCCCTGTCCTCTCTCTCTCCCTGTCCTCTCTCTCTCCCTACGTGGCTCATTCTCCCTCTCCCTGTCCTCTTTCTCTCCTGTCCTCTTTCTCTCTCCCTATGTGTGGCTCATTCTCCCTCTCCTGTCCTCTTTCTCTCCCTACATGGCTCATTCTCCCTCTCCCTGTCCTCTTTCTCTCCCCTGTCCTCTCTCTCCCTGTGGCTCATTCTCCCTCTCCCTGTCCTCTTTCTTTGTCTCTCTCCCTATGTGGCTCATTCTCCCTCCCTCCTCCTGTCCTCTTTCTCTCCCTACACGGCTCATTCTCCCTCTCCCTGTCCTCTTTCTCTCCCTGTCCTCTTTCTCTCCCTGTCCTCCTTCTCTCCCTGTCCTCTTTCTCTCCCTGGCTCATTCTCCCTCTCCCTGTTCTCTTTCTCTCCCTGTCCTCTCCTCCTACCTGGCTCATTCTCCCTCTCCCTGTCCTCTTTCTCTCCCTGTTCTCTTTCTCTCCCCCTGTCCTCTTTCTCTCCCTACGTGGCTAATTCTCCCTTCTCCCTTTCTCTGGCTCCTCTCTGTTCTCTCCCTACACGGCTCATTCTCCTCTCCTCCTCTTTCTCTCCCTACGTGGCTCATTCTCCCTCTCCCTGTCCTCTTCTCTCCCTACATTTCTCCCTCTCCCTGTCCTCTTTCTCTCCCTCCTCTCTCTCCCTACGTGGCTCATTCTCCCTCTCCCTGTCCTCTTTCTCTCCCTACATGGCTCATTCTCCTCTCCTGTCCTCTTTCTCCCTGTCCTCTCTCTCCCTACGTGGCTCATTCTCCCTCTCCCTGTCCTCTTTCTCTCCCTGTCCTGTTTCTCTCCCTATGTGGCTCATTCTCCCTCTCTGTCCTCTCTTCTCTCCTACACGGCTCATTCTCCCTCTCCCTGTCCTCTTTCTCTCCCTGTCCTCTCTCTCTCCCTCTCCATCTCCCTGTCCTCTCCCTCTCCCTGTCCTCTTTCTCTCCCTGTTCCTCTCTCTCCCTGTCCTCTTTCTCCCCTATGTGGCTCATTCTCCCTCTCCCTGTCCTCTTTCTCTCTCTTTCCCCTCCTCTTTCTCTCCCTATGTGGCTCATTCTCCCTCTCCCTGTCCTCCTTTCTCTCCTTCATGTCCTCATTTCCTCTCCCTGTCCTCTTTCTCTCCCTACGTCGGCTCTTCTCTCCCTGTCCTCCTTCTCTCCTCCTCCTCTCCCTGTCCTCTTCTCTCCCTCTCCTCTTTCTCTCCTATGTGGCTCATTCTCCCTCTCCCTGTCCTCTTTCTCTCCCTACGTGGCTCATTCTCCCTCTCCCTGTCCTCTCCCTCTCCATCTCCCTGGCTCATTCTCCCTCTCCCTGTCCTCTCTCCCTCTCCTCTCTCCCTACGTGGCTCATTCTCCCTCTCCCTGTCCTCTTTCTCCCTCTCCTCTTTCTCTCCCTACGTGGCTCATTCTCCCTCTCCCTGTCCTCTTTCTCTCCCTCTCCTCTTTCTCTCCCTATGTGGCTCATTCTCCCTCTCCCTGTCCTCTTTCTCTCCCTGTCCTCTTTCTCTCCCTGTCCTCTTTCTCCCTAATGGCTCATTCTCCCTCTCCCTGTCCTCTCCTTCTCCTCTTTCTCTCCCTATGTGGCTAATTCTAATATATAATAATATAATAATATATAATAATATAATAATAATATATAATATATGCCATTTAGCCCTGTCCAAAGCGACTTACAGTCATGTGTGTCATACATTCTACGTATGGGTGGTCCCGGGGATCGAACCCACTACCCTGGCGTTACAAGCGCCATGCTCTACCAACTGAGCTACAGAAGGACCCCTCTCCCTCTCCCTGTCCTCTTTCTCTCCTACGTGGCTAATTCTCCCTCTCCCTGTCCTCTTTCTCTCCCTACGTAGCTAATTCTCCCTCTCCCTGTCCTCCTTCTCTCCCTATGTAGCTAATTCTCCCTCTCCCTGTCCTCTTTCTCTCCCTATGTGGCTAATTCTCCCTCTCCCTGTTTTCTCTCTCCTCGTGGCTCATTCTCCTCTCCCTGTCCTCTCCTCTCCCTGTCCTCTTTCTCCCCTATGTCCTCCTCTCTCTCCCTGTCCTCTTTCTCTCCCTTCTGGCTCATTCTTCCTCTCCCTGTCCTCTCTCTCTCCCTACACGGCTCATTCTCCCTCTCCCTGTCCTATTTCTCTCCCTGTCCTCTCTCTCTCCCTACGTGGCTCATTCTCCCTCTCCCTGTCCTCTTTCTCTCCCTACATGGCTCATTCTCCCTCTCCTGTCCTCTTTCTCCCTGTCCTCTCTCTCTACGTGGCTCATTCTCCCTCTCCCTGTCCTCTTTCTCTCCCTGTCCTGTTTCTCTCCCTATGTGGCTAATTCTCCCTCTCTGTCCTCTCTCTCTCCCTACATGGCTCATTCTCCCTCTCCCTGTCCTCTTTCTCTCCCTGTCCTCTCTCTCTCTCCTGTCCTCCTTCTCTCCCTGTCCTCTTTCTCTCCCTGTCCTCTTTCTCTCCCTGTCCTTTCTCTCTGTCTTTCTCCCTATCTAATTCTCCCTCTCCCTGTCCTCTTTCTCTCCCTGTTCTCTTTCTCTCCCTGTCCTCTTTCTCTCCCTATGTGGCTCATTCTTCCTCTCCCTGTCTCTCCTCTCCCTGTCCTCTTTCTCTCCCTGTGGCTCATTCTCCCCTCTCTCCCTCCTCCTTTCTCCCTCTCCTCTTTCTCTCCCTGTCCTTTCTCTCTCCTTCTCTCCCTGGCTCATTCTCCCTCTCCCTGTCCTCTTTCTCTCCCTATGTGGCTCTCCCTCTCCTGTCTCTTTCTCTCCCTATGTGGCTCCTCCCTCTCCCTGTCCTCTTTCTCTCCCTGTCCTCATTCTCCCTCTCCCTGTCCTCTTTCTCTCCCTTCATGGCTCATTCTCCTCTCCTGTCCTCTTTCTCTCCCTGTCCTCTTTCTCTCCCTGTCCTCCTTCTCTCTCCCTGTCCTCCTTCTCTCCCTGTCCTCCTTCTCTCCTGTCCTCTTTCTCTCCCTATGTGGCTAATTCTCCCTCTCCCTGTCCTCTCCTTCTCTCCCTACATGGCTCATTCTCCCTCTCCCTGTCCTCTTTCTCTCCCCTTCATGGCTCATTCTCCCTCTCCCTGTCCTCCTTCTCTCCCTGTCCTCTTTCTCTCCCTGTCCTCTCTCTCCCTTCATCCTCCTCTCCCTGTCCTCCTTCTCTCCC